>NC_057794.1:161397491-161400882 GCF_018294505.1 Triticum aestivum
CAAAAGCCTTCCTGGCAACCAGCTTGCCGGAAGCCGGCATCGAGAATGTCAAAGTTCTCTGCTGAAGATAAAAGCCTTCCTGGCAATCAGCTTGCCGGAAGCCGGCATCGAGAACGTCAAAGTTCTCTGCTGAAGACAAAAGCCTTCCTGGCAATCAGCTTGCCGGAAGCCGGCATCGAGAACGTCAAAGTTCTCTGCTGAAGATAAAAACCTTCCTGGCAATCAACTTGCCGGAATCCGGCATCGAGAACGTCAAAGTTCTCTGCTGAAGATAAGAGCCTTCCCGACAAGCCAGTATCGCCGGGGGCTGTGAGTGCCAAGAATCGTCCACGGCAAACCAGAGTTGCCGAGGGCTGCGCTATCAGATAAGTCTTTCATCCCTCATCATGCATCCTCTTATGGACTAGGGAATGCGAAACCACATTTCTTCCCGGAAACTGCCGTGCTCCCTCGACTCTAGGCCCTGGGGCTCGTTCTCGGGGCCAAGTTTGGTCATAGTCGCGGCAGCAAGGGGATGAAGCGACGAAAACCGCACCCACCTCGTCCCTGCCTCCGTCAAAAGCATGAGAAAGGTCGAGCGACGTGGGAAGGCGGCAGGGTCTGTTGTCGGGGGATGAAATGTCTGTCCGAGGAATACCGAGGATTTTCTCCTTGGCGTGGGTTTAACTCGCGAGACAAATACCCCGGCAAGCATCCCCTTTCATTAAAAAACATCCCACTCAGGTACAGTCCATAGAGGATGAAAAACACGAAAGAGAGGATTACAAATTTTAGATACAGCTAAGGCCCGAAGGCTTACAAATTAAAAAGATAAGATGCCCGTGATCCCTTTCCTGTCCCCCTTTTCAGGAGGCATGTCAAGGAGGCGAAAAGGGCAAAAGGAGTGCCTAGGCGAGCTACGGGTGACAGAAGACACCAAGGGAACATCCCGGGGGGCCGTCCGAAGGCTGGACGGCGACGGCGATGCCGGAAGCGGGGCTCGAAGACGGGGCGGCGGGACGTCAGCACGCTGTCGAGGGCACCACGCCCTCGTACTCCGGCTTGACGGCCTTGTCGCCTGCCCTCTTCCCCTTCCGCGGCCTCCCTACGCCAGCCGCCCAAGGAGACGACCCCGGGGAGTTCAAGAAGCCGGCGATGTGGATGATGGAGTCGCCGGTGCCGCGCAAGGCGGCGCCCGACGCCTAGTCGGACCCGCTACTCCGCCGCTCGCTACCCTCGTCATCGCTGTCGCTCCCCTCCTCATCGCTCTCGCTCGAGGAGGAGCCTTCGCTGTTGGAGGAGCTATCCACGCAGCACTTCGCCCGAGTGTCGAAGCACCCGAAGGCCTTGACGGAGAGGAGATCGCCCTCCATCAACTTAAAATGGGGGGTAAACCCCTCCGTCAAGCTGTGGATGCGGGCGAACGTCTTCCACCCTCGATCAAGATACATCACATTAGGGGCTGGGAATGCAACGCGGACTCGCGTGCCGCTGATCCCACAACCCCTCATGTGCAGTCTCAGCATCTCAGGAGGCTCCACTTCCATCGCGCGCGCAAACGGAGCAGGAAGCCGGAGGCGACGACGAGGCGCCCGGCGCAGCCTGACGAAGAACTCGCAAGGGTCGTCCCCTATATGGACCGCCGTGGGGGGAAGAGCCCCCGGCGGAGGTGAAGCTGACGCGTCGCCCCGTCCGCCTCTTCCCCGAGCGCCTCGACCTCGTCCTCGACCTCGTCCGCGACCTCGTCCTCTTCCTCTTCCCCTCAAGACCGGCTCTGCCACCACGGGCGCAGAAGAGGGAGAGAGGCGCTGTCTGGCAGCGACCCTCGCCGCCACCGAGCAAGGGCCTGGGTTCCCTTTCTCCATGGCAGATGAGAGAAAGGGGGGCAGAAGCTGAAGAAAGGAGAAGATGAGAGAGTGCGGGTTTTCCATGCTCCCATCCCGCTCTTTATAAAGGAGCGAGGTGGGGGCTCGGCCGCCCCGCTCAGCGAATCAAGGCACGGGAAGGGCAGGGAGTCGGGGCCAACCCGCTCGCGATGGCCCAGATTCCCAATCCACCGTCCGTGACCTCAAGCGCATGGGAGGCGCGTGGCGGGGATGCAGACATGAGGCGACAGATGAGG
This sequence comes from Triticum aestivum, assembly GCF_018294505.1. Taxonomy (NCBI): domain Eukaryota; kingdom Viridiplantae; phylum Streptophyta; class Magnoliopsida; order Poales; family Poaceae; genus Triticum; species Triticum aestivum. The sequence goes on from NC_057794.1 coordinate 161,399,593, forward strand.
CAGCATCGCTCCACCCCATGAACACGGGGAGTGGACGTCCCGAAGACCGCGCACCAGCCCCGTCCAGTAAATGCACCACGCCCTCGCACCTACCTCCGTTTAAGGAGGAGGGCGTGAATCATCCCCATCATCGTGGCCTGACGCATGCTCGGGGGGCTTAGCCCCACGCACGCCACCCACGATCTCTCCCACGATGCCGCGTTTGACGCGTGCCGTTCTGGGCATGTGCGGTGGGAGCAGAGTTAGATTCGGCGTGACCTAGGCCGCGCGTGCCCGTGCACTGTTTTGGGCCTGGCCCAACAGCGCTCGGCACCGTATATGGCCCAGGCCCGGGGGCTCCTGTCGGTGTACTAGAGTAGGGGTACCCTATTACCCCGAACTCGTGCACGGGCAGTTGCAGCGCCCCACGGCAAGGCTTGCCGGGTAACCGCCAGGACCCTCCGTGGTTCCCTTGAAGACCATTCAAGAACAAAGTACTCAAACCAAGGCCCCGGTAAGAGGAGCTTGCCGGGAAGGCCAACCGAGGCCCCGGTAAGAGGAGCTTGCCGGGAAGGCCAACCAAGGCCCCGGCAAGAGGAGCTTGCCGGGAAGAGACAAGACCCTGGTAAGAGGAGCTTGTCGGGAAGGCCACTCAAGACATACCAAGAAAGCTTGCCGCGACGCGCCCTGCGTCCCAGCAAGATCCGGCGAGCGACAAGCTTCCGGACGCGACAAGACGACGGCCGCGGCAAGGAGCTTGCCGCGGGAAACCCCCACTGCGTGCCCGCGCTCCAGCTCACCTGCTAACGTGTCGCTCTAGGACTCTCCCAGAGTGCACGTGGCGGGAGGCCGTGCAGCTAGTTGTACGTGGTGGCAAGCGGAGATGAAGAGAAGCCCATCGTGGCAAACGGTGGCACTCCTAACGGTCACCTTTTGCACTGTTTAGGAGACTCAGACAGGCATTTAATGCCCTTGTCCCCTGCCGTCAGAGTTAGGTAGGGTGCACTGTATCCACAGTAGCGGTAGCTGCACCTACCGCATCCTTTTCCATTTTTACCCTTCTTGTCTATGTTGCCCCCTGTCGGTGACCCCTTGAGTATAAAAGGAGGCCCAAGCGCAACGTAGAAAGGGTTCCGAGGGTCGGAGAGTTCAGAGGCTCGGCCAGCTCGGCTCATTCAACACCAGAAACACTCTTACGCTCAGTCTGGTAGTGTCCATCGCTCCTGAGCAAGAATCCAATATACACAAACAAGCAGCAGTAGGGTTTTACGCATCCGTGCGGCCTGAAGCTGGGTAAAAATCCCCCCCCCC
>NC_057794.1:161401196-161412913 GCF_018294505.1 Triticum aestivum
CGCTCTTTGTGCGCTCTCCGCCCCCCACCGAACCGAAAAGGGGACCTGTCCCCATAGGTGTTGGCGGGAATCAGCATCGCCCCCGACACTAGGGCAATGGCCTGACAAATAGGAGCATGCGAAACAGGGCATTTATCAAGTATATGAAAAAGTATAGCTTGTTCCATGTTCTCAACAACATAGAAAAGTTCCCACATCCCAGACTTAAGCATGTTCACAGTCCAGTCAAACTTATCAGGAGTCAAGAGAAGATGGACAATGAAATTAAACCAACTTACAGGAATGTTGGCAGAAAATGAGCTTTTCTTATCCACAGACTGCTCTTGAAAGTGCTTCTTCCACAGCAAGAGACCTTCTTCAGATACAAGATTATCACTATTACCAGTTGCAGCAAGCTGAATACATTTCAAACCTAGAAGGGAGGGTGCCATGCTGAAATGCTCATTAACTTGATTTACCCATTTACCTTGCAGACCAGATTGAAGATTCTCAATGCTTGTGACAGGCTCAAGCCCCCCTCTGAATGTATTGATATGAGAAGGACTTGACTAAAAGACCTGGTCCATAGTACCACCGACTGTAGCAGCCAAACAAGCCTCAAAACGTGGCACAGGATCACTTTGAGGAGAGAGGGGAGGCAAACTAGTCTCCCTAGCAGAACTCATTTCCAGAACATTGGATTTAGGGCCCAAAACTTGAACTTCAGAGCAGAGCAGCTACCTCTGCACCCCCAGTAGGATTATAATCATCCAAATGTTGCAGCTGGTTTTCAAGCACTTGAACAAGAAGAGCTACAGCTTCAATTGTTGCAACCTCATTTTGCTCAGGCAACACACTGGGCTCCTCATCATCAGAAAGGTATGCTTGAATGATGTTCTGAAGTCCATTTGCAACCACAATGGTAGGAGGAGGCAGAGCAACAGGTTCAATGTCTACGGGAAACACATTCCCAGCAAGCACAGGTGGCAGAGATATGTTGGAATTAACTCCTTGAGAGAAAGACATGTCTGAAGAAAGGATGTTGTTACTGAAAGCAGGCAGTAAGTCCTCACCATCTGCCCAAGCCATCTCTTGCTGCACTACATCTAGAATGTCGTCAAGGGGTGCATGCAAGTTGTCCTGCTGTGGAATGTTCCAGTTGTCCTCTTGCTCCCAATTGTCCTCCTGCTGAACATTTAAATTGTTGTTGTTGAGTGCAGCATTGTGAAAACCAGCACCAGGCTCAGCATTCTCTGGCAAGGGGTGTGGGTCCACGTTGTCTGGTGGAATCGGGTCTTCATCTGCTGGACCCCCACCAAGAAGCTCACTAGCCAACACTTCAATGGAAGAGGACCAACCATCCTCTTCAAACTCATCTCCTTCTGACCATCTCATGCTCTTGGGAATTATATCCAAGTTCATAACACGAGCCTTGACCACAATACGGCCCATGTGGTCATCTTCCTTGTCCTAGGAGATCATGCGACCAAACTTACTGACAGCACAGGCCAAGTCTCCAGTATTTCGAAAATCAAATAGAACTCCGGTCAGCAGCAACCAAACTGTCCTACTGAAATGCACCCTCCTATGATTCCTTCCCTCATCATGCTTCACAAAAGAGATGAAAACATCGCCAAATTCATGCGGGCTATCCAGCACCAGCTTGTCCCTATCTCTAACCCTTGTCGGTCGCACATACGCCTCTCCAAACGGGCAACGCTGGATGTCTCTCAATCCAAACTGCCTATGCTCAACAATAAATTCTTCGAGAACATCTCTTACATTGGGGAAAGGTGCATCAGCACGGACTGGATGGATAGTTGCAATAGCCCAGTCTTCGTGGCGACAAGGACGATGCAGGAGCACTACCCGAGCCACCCCATTGCGGCATGCAAGCTTCTGGATGGGAACCCATGCTGCACAAATGGCCGCGGGTCAATCGAAATGTTGGCCATCGGAGAAGCCGCAAAAGCGCACACTGTCACCGGCGAGCATGAGGTGACAGGAGCAAAGTTTGGGAACTGTGGTGAAGCAGAGGCTGACTCTGGAGAAGTTGAGGAGGCAAGTGCCAATCGAGGCTGGAAATTAGGAAAAGATCCCGTAGCGAGCTCGCTAAAAGAGGAAACCACTGGAGGGTCGCGGGCCGGGCCAACGGACTTGAACCAATCCTGGACTGCATCCATGTTCTAGGCTGCAACGGGTGGGCTGGCAAACGTAGCAAACCGTAGAAATGGTAAAAGCCCAGGTAGCCGTTGGACGTGACACTCCCTGGCAAAGTGGCCCATTAAACCACAAGAATAGCATTTAAGCGATCCATTTGAAAAACCATGATTGCCACCCTTAGAAACCGCAGCGTTAACCTCTCCCGAGGTATTAAGATTCTGCAATGAAGATGCATTATTGTCGGAGACCACATTATTGCTAGAACTCGGAAGATTCGCAAGACGAGCAAAGACCGATGGCCGGAGATGATCGCCGGAGTTAGAGGATGTGGCAACAGTTCGAGCACGCGGACCACTAGTAACCAAGGTCCAAGAAGATTCCTCCTCACGATAAAAAAAGTTCTTCTTCACGCAACCAGTTGGGGCCTCCAAAACCCCAAAGATTAAACACTAATTTGAAATCCTTTTCAACCATGCGGCCATGATTATAGATTTCAAAACCCAGAGCTTTTGACACAACCGAAAACTTGAAGGATCTGTCCTTGATATGATGAACATGAAAACCTTGTGGATAACCACCAAAGCAATATTGAAGTGAGATTCTAACCGTGTGACAATCCAACCGAAAGCGAGCACGACAGAAGGAAACCACCAATGTAAACTCCCGTTGGCGAAAACCAGGAGAGAAAACCACTGGATGACCAAACTTTTCCCTCATAGAACATTGAAAATCTTTACTCTTGCAAAGTTGAGAGAAGGAGGATCTATGGCCATTTCCTCGACTCCAGCTCCAAAAACAGAGAAAATAAAGAGGGTGATGGCTGCCACAGCCGGAGTGGAAGGTGGCAGGAAGAGAGGTGGCCGTCGGGCCGGAGTGGCCACCGGCGGGAGGGGTGGCCGCAGTGGCCAGAGTGGCCACCTGCGGGAGAGCCTAGGGAGAGCCTAGGGGGAGCCTAGGGAAGGGACATAACCTTAAATCAACCTTAGAAAATATGAATATGAACGTGTCCTGTGAACCTGAGTTTGATACGAATGTTTACCTTTTCTGTTGTACTTGTGTGTGAACTTGTTAGTACGCCTACTTTGGGGTATGTGACGTGTGGGTGTCAATGGCACACCTTCCTCCCGAGAAGAATTGCACCTTCTTTGTTAGGGTAGCAACGGCGCATCAACTTTTTAAATCTTTTTGCTCTGTCTTGCCTCCTCCCCTGCTCAACCCCTACCGTAATGTTTTCGGCGCCAAAACAAACATAGTACTGCGTTGTTTTTGGGGCTTGATGATAAATCGAGTGCTAGTTTCTGTAGGTTGGCCCGCCCAGCAAATAGGCTGCTGGTCCACCACGGACTGCGAGGCTAAAAATACAAGTTGTATGGTGCAGAGGCAAGTAAAAAAATGCCATCGAGATCCATCCACTGAAGAAGAAAAAATCACTCCTGATGTGCTTCTTCAGTCATGCCGCCGGCCCCCTCTTTAATCCAGTTCGCTCGGGGATCTGGTATCATTTTTTCCAGAGGGCAAATAAGTATCAGATAGGCCTAGGTTTTGTATTTTAACATGCGTAGCCCACGACATACGGTGACAGTGGTTTCAACTTATTTTTTTAGGTCCATACCGGCCTATGGGCTTTTTCTTAAAGATCAGCAGCCCAATGTATTTTTTAACCACATTATATATATTTATATTATTACTATTATCATATATTTTATTGAGACTTGTATATACATTATAGAAGCATCCCACGTGTTATTAACTTAAAAAAGTAAATGTTTAATAGAAGTTGGAAGGAAAATCCTGGTGATTGCATACAAAAGCTTGCGAAGATTTTAAGGACCAATGTAAGAATAACGCGCTCATTTTTATTTTGAGTAATAAATCGCTAATTTGTTAATTATGTATATAAAAAATGTGCCTCTCCAGTTTATTTTTTGATATTAATTGCTCCTTCTAACATAAAATTATATATATAATGAGCCTAGCTAATTTGTGTAATTGAAGGAAGTAAAAATGGGCTAGGATTCCTTAGAAATTATAAATGGGCCGCATTGACGCAAAATTATTTGTTCACCCAGCCCAGTAAATGGACTGTACATTCTAGAAAACATGGGTTAAATATATGCCACATTTTTAATGGCTGACATGTGGGCTAATAGGTCGAAGCCTACGTAGGGCATTGTCAACTTGGTCAACAAATGGATATGTCATCCACAGCCATTGGATTTATATCCAATGGCCAGCATGCACCTTTAATCTCTCGTCTTCTTCCTCCAGCGTCACCGGGACCGCCTGGTCCGGCCTCCAGCGGCTAGCGGCTCTGCTTAGCACGCATTGCTACGAAGCGCTACCCCACCGCTGGCCAGGCTATCCCTCCACCCCTCCACACCTCCTATTATTCTCCACCGACTGCAGCCCCATGCCACACCAGAACAAGTTATAACCCTTCTCCACCTCTCAATCTGTGACTCCACTGCCGCGTCTTCCCATCTCCGAGCCATTCCCATCGAGGGCCTCTCTGTCTTCCACCGCCTCGCTGCGCTCGGTGCGGCATGGTCAACAAACAAGAGTCATCGGAAGAGGACTGTATGTGGAGAGCCTGATGGCTGGGACCCACGAGGTCCACGGTGACATGAATGGAAAGTTCCTCCTTATTAAGATGATAAAAAATGTTTCCACCACCTGACAGCTGGGACCCACTGGCTGTATCTTCGCATGGAAGGATGTGCCTCCTTGTTATGCGAAAAAAATATTCCTCCCGTTGATAGCTGGGACCCGTCAGATTTGGTGGCTAACTTGTGGGCCTACTAAGTGGACATGTACGCAGGGCTTTGTGAACTTAATCGACAAATGATTCTAGAAGCTGGACCATCGGAGGTTAATCCAACAGTCGTGCTCCTTCTTCAACCACTGTTCTTGCTCCTGTCTCTAGTGGGCGGCACCGCGGCTGTGCTGCCGCGCACCCAAACCAGTCAAGTTTCCCACTCCTCTCCATCTACGACTCCACTGCCCCGTCTTCCCCATCTTCGGGTCATTCCAGTCTGGGGCCTCGTCGTCGTCCATCGGCCTTGGTGCGCTCGGCACAGTGTAGTCTACGTGGTGAACAACCGAGAGTCATCGAAAGATGACTGTGTGTGAGAGGCTGATAGTGGGGACACACCACACCCATGGACGCATGCATGCAACGCAACGCGGCGTGCTCAACGTGGTCAAGGAACGACTTCCATCGAAAGTGTACTGTACCTGGAGAGGCCGACAGCTGGGTCCACGGCCGCGGCAAGGAAGTACCTCGTTATTATTCGGAAAATAATGATTCCTCCACCTGGCAGCAGGGACCCACCGGACGGGCCACCGTATTTTGTGAAAAAACGTATCCCCCTGACTGCTGGACCTATCAGACGGGCCACAGTATTTCCCGAAAAAACGTCCCCCCACTGTCAGCTCGGACCCACCGGAAGTGCCTCCTTATTATGCAAAAAAATTGAATATTCCCCTGCTAGCTAGGACCCACCTTGGTGGGAGGCTGACTTGTGGGCCTACTAAGTTGACGGGGACGGAGGGGTTTGTCAACTTTGTCAATATGAACGATTCTAGCTCCTGTGACCGTACGATGTCCATCCAACGGCTATAGTGCTTCTTCAACCTCTGGTCTTCTTGCTCCAGCCGCCCAAACCAGTGTCAGTCGTGCCGCGTGCTCCTGCCTCCCGTGGCTGGCTGTGATGCCACGGAGGCCTCATCGCCCCTACTACTCCCACCGTTGGCCAGGCCATCCCTCTACTCACCCACACCCCCTGTTATTCTGCGGCGACGGCAGCCTCACACCGCAGTCGAACCAGTGTACCCTCATACTCCTCTACGCGCGGGCATCCACTGCCGCGTCTTCCCCGGCTCCGCGTCGTCCCCTTCCTAGGCCTCGTCGTCGTCCACCGCCCTGGTGCTCTTGGCGCGACATGCTCAACATGGTCAAGGAACGAATTCCATCGGACGTGGACTATACGTGGAGAGGCTGACAGCTGGGTCCACGGCCGCACCAAGGAAGTGCCTCCTTATTACGCGAAAAATAATGATTCCTCCACCTGACAGCAGGGGCCCACCGGACAGGCAACCATATTTCATGAAAAAAATGTTTCCCCCTGACTGCTGGGACCTAACAGCTACTTCTTCACATGCAAGGAAGTGCGTCCGGGAAAAAACGATTCGCCCCACTGACTGCTGAGACCCACCAGCTACATCTTCGCACGCAAGGAAGTGCCTGACAGTCGGGACCCACCTGGTCAAAGCATATGTAGTGTTGTCATTCTGGTCGCGAACGTGTACGTACATACTGGTCGATGTAGAGGCGCGCACGTGTCGTAGTAGAGGCACGCACGTAGCATGTACACGTACATACATCGTCCAGGGTGCAAGAAACTAAATACAGCCAAGTACGTACATACGGGCAGGGTCTGGAACGACTACTCGCGCGTACGTACAGCCAGGGCTAGTGTACATGGCTGGGTCGAAATGGAGAAACAGTGTCGTTGTCATGTTCATGGGGAGCCAACCGGCTGGGTCGGAACGGAATGCGTTGCCGTGTTCATCGTGAGGGCTTGGATGGAATAGCCGATGGAAACGAGGCCTAGCATACCACAGAATGGAGGAAACGACCTTGTGTTCGATCGGCCACGGTCGAAACGGGATCCTGTTCATCGGGAGGGGTCTGGCGTACCACAAAACGGAAGAAACGGACCTCCTACGGTCGAAACGGGGGCCAGTTCATCGGGAAAGGTGTGGCGTACTGCAAAACGGGACTCGACGGGATACCGTTCATCTCCATCATTGACCCCCTCTAGCCTCCACAGGCTACTGTTCATCCACCGTCGACCGCCTCCGGCCTCCACATGTGACTGTTCATCCACGGGCTCCTGTTCATCCAGCCTCCACCGCGTGCTACTCCACCGGCTACTGTTGAACCAGCCCTCTCCACGGGCTCCTGTTCGACCACCCCTCCACGAGCTACTGTTCATCCAGCCCTCTACCATCTACTGTTGATCCAGCCCCCCACGGGGTGGTCCTGTTCATCCAGCCCTCCACGGGGTCCTGTTCATCCAGCCCCAACCAACTCAATCGATTGGGGTCCTGTTCATCCAGAGGCAACACCACGGGGTCCTATTAATCCACCCCCACCGGGAACTGTTCATCCACCCCCCCAGCAATGCTCACTGTTCATCCAGAGGCAGCATCGATCGGCTTCAGTTAGCAGCAGTAGCAAAGGAATCACTCGATCGGGTTCAGTTAACAGCCATCGATTAATCACACGGGTTCAGTAACGCATAGCCTTCAGTGCAATCACTCGGATTCAGTTAGAGCCCAACGCCTAGCTCGGGTTCAGTTAGAGCCCAACGCCTCGCACCCATGCATGTGTGTGTACGAGAGAAATGCGTAAACCTTCGTGCATCGCTCGGCCCTGACCACCCACCGTAACTGGGAACACCCTGCTATTTTCCTCGCCCTCGCTTCTACCACGGTTTTTTCCGTCATGGACGACCCAAAGAATGTCATGCAGCTGCGGCTCCGGCCCGCCCAGGACGAAAAGCCCATTTTCTATCATGATTTTTGGTCATAGAAGTAGGAGCCCACCACATCTATGATGATACCGGGTTTTTTTCACAATTATCGTCATAGAAGTGTCATAAGTATGATAGGAAAAAAATTCGTTCGGCCAAAAATGTCACGGATGTGTCTTTTTTTGTAGTGAGACAAGTTAGCAGCTATGGGATTCTCAGCTCCTTTCTTATCAATAATATGTAAATCAAATTCTTGCAACAATAGAACCCACCTAATGAGTCTAGGTTTAGCATCTTTCTTTTCCTAAAGATATTTTATAGCAGCATGATCAGTGTGAACCGTTACTTTGGAATCAACAATGTAAGATCTGAATTTATCACAAGCAAACACGACTACTAAACATTCTTTTTTAGTAGTAGAATAATTTCTGGCTATCGCAAAAGTAAGTCGGCGAGTCCGTCTGGCAAAAGCGGTTTAGCGAGGGTGCAGGAAGGCCATGGCAGCAGATGCAATGGCTCGGTCCGACGGCGCAAGGGAGAAGGTGCAGACGCGAATGAAGTCGTGGGGTCCATTTGAAACCAGGTGACTTGGTGGCGGCACGGCCGGCTCAACCAAGAAACAGAAGTCAACAGAGGTTAGAGCCGCGAAGGCAACAGCTCGAGGCCGTATCAGCAGCGGCTTGACGCACAGGCCGACAACGACGACTTATTGAGGGGTGCGGCCGAATTGGCCCAAGGTCAAGATGGCGGTAGGCTACACGAGGTCGGGCCCTAGGCCATGGCGGCTTGCGACAAAGGATGAGGACAAGGCGGGCGTCTCAACAGTTCGGCGGTTCGAGGCCGACTCGGGGCAGACGAGGTGACGGTGATATGGAGGAAATCCAAGTGGAGGCGGGGCCGGTGAAGCGGCCCCAACGACGAGGCGGTAGGGGCCTCAAGACATGCTCTAGCGAAGGTCGCAGAATAGACTGGAGGTGTGGCGAGGCTGTGGCACAGTGACGGCTACAGACACGTCGGCGACAGTTCAAGCAGCGAGGCGGGTTACAGCAGAGGTGAGCCACAGCGAGGTCGGCGGCTTTACACGGCAGGGTCGCAAGGCAGCCCGGAACGGGGCGACGCCAGCATAATCCGAATCCGACCCCCATCCCAGTCATCGTCCGGGTCGACAGTTGAAGCGGCGATCTAGTGCAGCGGCGAAGGTGACCCGGTGGAAGCCGGCGGGTCAGGTAGGCAACGGCGGGTTGTGGCAGAGGCGGAGTCCAGCAGCGGCAACTCGTGCAATTTGCATCTTGCAATAGACCCAGGTTGGCCTGGCGCAGCGATGCTGGCGATTTGAGGCGGCCGAGGGTCGCGGCGGTTTGGATACGGCGACTCAGCGAGGCGCAATGGAGGTTTAGCATGGTCGTAGCCGGTCCACGGAGGCGAACTGGGCGGCGGCTCGGAACGTGGATGCTGCAGCTACTCAAAGAAGCAACAGAGGGGGGCAGTTCGTCCGGCTTGCCGATGACAGTCTGGAGCACGCGCATGATCCGCCGGTGTTGGGAAACAGCGGAGGCCAGCGTGCGGGGTGAGGGACTCACCGCGGCAGAGGCGGAGTAAAGAAGAGATCATTCGTGGGCGGTTTAAGGCGGCTCGGGCACGCGGGTGCCGGGTTGGAACAAAGGTGGGATGAGGTCATAGAACAGACTAGAGGTCGCAGTTGCCTGGCCCTACTCTATTTAAGGTGGGATGATCCATGGCAACAGAATAAGGCCGTAGATGTGGTGGACTGTGGCAACTCTTAGGTGCATCGGTGAAATCTGAAGTAGAAACAGGCCATCCAGGCGGCTCGGAGGCGGAGACTGCTCAAACATGCGGAGGTGGCCCGGAACGGAAACGACTCGAAGTTGACTTGAAATCGCCATGGCGATTAGGATTTAGGGCGCGGGCGACTCGGGATGAGTCGAGGCGGGCCGAATTGGAGTTGGCTCAGTGGTGTCTTGGTGGCGGCGTGTTAGGGCCGGCGGATGATGCGAGGGCGGTTTTGAAGCACTAGCAAGCCATGGCCAAGTCTTCCGCTACATCATGGAGATTTGACTAATCCATCCCTTGGTCATAGTTAGTTTTATGAGATGTAGGAGCTGCAACTCAATCCTGATGTAGCTTGTCCCTGGGTCGATTAGAAATAGGAAAAAGTGTAACGCTTGACGAAACGCTTCGGGGCTCGATCCATCGTGAGCAATCAAACCCAGTTATTGAACGAGTAGCCGAATTTTATCAACTGCTTCGGAAATCACCAATAAACATCTGAGTTTTAGCTGCAGCGGAAACACTTCTGTTGATCTCGGCGGCTTATGGTGACGCTCAGCTGTAACCCTAATCTCTTGACTCTTCTTCATCCAATGAATTGCAAACTTCTCGACCCCTAGGGAAGATCCCTCCAAGAACTCAACACCACCGTGTGCGTGCCCCATGTTTGGCGCCAACTGTCGTGGGATTGTTACGGCAGATGTCCTAGTGTGAGGACTTAGTCATGAGGCAAATGCATCTATGTGATATCTTGAGAGGGGTTGAGCAGAATCGAGAGACGCAACATGCAAGACAAAGATTTAGACAGCTTCAGGCCTCGGGAAACGTCATCCAGTAACAACCATACATGCTGGTTGTGGCCATGTCTCATTATCAACTTGAGGGAGTCGCCGTAAACCAGCTCTCCTAGTTATGTCTAACCCTTAAGACTATTTCTCTCCCTTCTTGGGGTGCCCTGCCCCTCCTTATATATGTTGAAGGGGCAGGTTACATGTACAGTCCATCTCGTACTAAGACTTAAACTATTCTGACTTCTCCTCATGGGCTTCTCTTCATGGGCTTCTTAATGTCTTCGGCTTCCTAACCCCGGGCGACTTAACATCAACCGGTGTATGACTGTCAACTAGGTTACGACTATCTGCTGGGTTATGACTGTCTGCCTGGTTATGATTGTCTGCCGGGTTATGACTGTGACATCCCAAAATTCTAAATTTTGGAATGTTATAATAAATAGATAGTTTTGATTGTTGTGTGATTCATCGACTGAAAGTGAGTGAAAATTTAAACTTTTGAAAGTTAAATAAGAGGGAATAAAAGGACTTTCCCAAACTTTCATCCTTGCTTTCTGATCTCCATGAATTCAAATTCTTTTTTCCAATACAAAACCCTAGAGAGAAGATGACATGACTTCATCAATTTAATTAAATGAAAAGGGTTTTGAAAAGATTTGAATTCCATTTGGAAATATTTCAAATTCAGAAACTTTAAACAACTCAATGATTTTCATGAGAGAGGATAAAATGACTTCTTCAAAACATATGAAATATGAGTTGGTAGTTTCGAAAAATCAATTTAAAACTCCCGTTAAAATTATTTTTCAATTTGGAGTTATTTGGGTTTTATTAAAATTATTTTTCTCCAAAATAAAAATATATGGAAAATAGGGTATCCTGATTCCCAACATCAGAAAATTGGAGAGAAATAAATTTGAAATCATTTTGGTATTTTAAAATGTTTTTATTGGATGTTAGTAGGGCAGTTGCACTCTTTGAATTATTTGAAATTTTCTCGATTTTATATGACTTGACAAAAATGTCCACGTTGTAGAAAATCTCTTTCCAAATTTTTTGATATATTATATGCCTATATAATATTTTTATTTGTTTTGTTTTATTATTTTTGTTTGTCTCAAAATCTTTATAAAAAAAGAGACTTCTGGACCGACTGGACCGAGCCGGCCCAGCTAGCCCGACGCGCCACCCACTCGTCCCCGAGCTCGGGACAGACTCCCGAGCTTGCACGCCACGACGCCACGCCGTGTCCGCCGCGGACTCGAGCCGCCGCCGCCTCCTTGCCCCTTCCGCACACAAGCACCGCCACCTCTCCCGCCTATTAAAGCCGCGTCCTCGAACCCCCCCTCTTATTGCGCCGCTGCCGCCTCACATCTCGAGCCACCGCTGCTGCCATTGCCTCTGCCTCGCCGCTGATGCCGCGCCGCTCGCCGCTGCCCTGCCGCGCCACCACCGGCCG
>NC_057794.1:161413250-161469313 GCF_018294505.1 Triticum aestivum
GGCCGCCGCTGCTACGGCCGTCGCCGCCCCGACGCCTGCGCCGGAGTCCGTCGGCCCAAACCCGATCAGCCACCCCGGTCCGCCCGACCCACCGATCTTTTTCACGAACTAGTAAAGACCAAACCCTAGATCGGTTTATTCCCAGGTTTTCTCGATTTTTCTTTTTAAAATCGGTTTTTCCTATTTAAGCTAGTTAGTTAGGAAACGCTCACTGTTTAACTCTTCGTAGCGAACGGATTCATTCGTTAGTGTTCTGTCACGAACATTTGGTATTTATTTTTTTTTCCTTTTTCTGTTCGTTTTAGTCAGGGACCTATCTGCAGTAGTTTTTTTACAGTTTAGCCCCTAGACTTCTATCTAGCACTGCTTTTTGCTCGTTGGTCCAAATCCAACGAAACCAACGCCCACTTCTTCGTATCGTTTCCCTCTATCCAGTAAAACAACTTAAACATGTTTTTGAAAGTTTGAAAATTTAATTACAAACAGATTTGTATTTGAATTTAGTTTGATCATAACTTGAGTTTCGTAGCTCCGTTTGAGTTGATTCTTTTTGCAAATCGAAGCTCTTGCCCTGAACTTTCTGATAAGGCCAAATCCGCACAATTTTGGTACTGTTAGATATTGTTTTCTCTTGAAAGAGTTATGTGCCTATTTTCGATGTTTTCCGATATATTTTCTTTGAATCTTTTGAGTGATTGCTTATGTGTGGTTGCTGTTGCTTGCTTATAATAGATTGACCTGAGTGTGACGAGTAGAACTATCAGCAGTTATGAGTGCGAATCATCTTCCTCAATAGAACAAGGCATGTTCACACTTTGATCATATCCCTTTCATACCCAGTTTTTTATGCATTACTTTCAACCCTCACACATTGCATGAGTAGGATCTCTTAACATGTGGGTCTGGGAATTAGATGATGAGGTAGAACCTATTACCTGTTTTATTATCAAACCCCTGGGAGTTACTTCTACGTTATGCTTATATTTCCATGCGATGCTCATAGACGTGGATTGGGTTTGAGTGTATCCACGGCAGATGTGAGTTGTTAATTAATGGTTCAACTTAAGGTGGCTACTTTAATACACCTCTGGGTGGATTTCTTGTGGGCACCTGGAGAATCCAGTGTTGTCCTAGGATATCCCAGAGTACTCGTGTGGTCATCCTACGGTCTGCCACCCAGGCTCAAAGGGATCATGAGATTATTCATGCTAGAAACTTCCATGTGCAGCCACAAGCCATTATGGGCTCTGCCATAGTTGATTAAGTTGCGTGAGCTCTTTAAGAGGTGGACTAGCAGATGTAGGGGGATTTTAGGTGTACCGATCTGCCCAGAGTAGAGAGTAAATGCTTCTGAGAGATTTTGTCTCGATCATCCGTTTCTCAAACACCACGTAGTGCGAGAAATCCAACAGAGGAGATTGAGTCTTGTGGGGAAAAGTGTGCAAACCTATGCAGAGTGTACAAACTAATCATGATTAGCCGTGTCCTTGGTTATGGACATCTTGAGAATCTGGTTCGTGGATTATCATATTGATCTCATCACTTTACTTAATTAATTTGTTGGGCTGATGATTATTAATTTGGGATTGAGTTCGAGGAACCTTCTCAATATTCTTTTAACAAACTTTGTATTTAAATAAAATATATTCCTTTGTAGTAGGGAAAAATTGGCTTTTCGCAAAAACATTATATCCATAGAGCTTTTCCACCAGCAATATATGCATGTAGTGATAGCTATTATTCATCATTATCCTATGGTGTGAATTTGCAGTACATTCAATGTACTGACCCTTTGTGGCTACAACGTCTCATGTTGCAGGATTCTTATGACGAGTAAGTGATACATTAGGTTTCCGATTTCTACACTCAACTTTGCCGTTGGTGTTGATGGGAATCCACAACCTTGCTGTTATATCCGCTATTTGGATTGAGGTAATAGTATTTACGTTACTTTAATTTATACATGTGATTTATCTCTGTTCTAAATCCTCGAGTGTTGTGCTTGTCAGCATACCGATCCAGGGATGACACTTAAGCACAAAGACTTGACTATCTGAGGTCGGGTCGCTACAAGATGGTATCAGAGCACATGTTGACTGTAGGATGTGACCCCTAGAAACTCGCAAGCCCATAGGATAAGATTTTTCTCTACAACTTCATTTTCAAAAAGATATTTTACCTCTCTTCTCTTCCGAGCTTATTCAAATATTCCCTTTAGTGAGACTATACCTCTTTCCCCTTTTGACCACACGAAGATTCGACTGAAGAGAGCACTTCAAGAAGTACAAGATATTGGACAGCTAAGACCACTTCAGAATGAAGAGGATTTTTACCGTGCATCGGAATAATGGGAAGTACAACGGTTGAAGTGTCCGAAGAATAGGAGAATTGGAGGTTGTAAGTGCATCTAGTGCCACCCCTAGTTGGTTTTGGAGTATTGACGGCAAACCTAGTTGAGGGACTAATGTGTTTGTGAGAATTGCAGAATAACACAGGTAGAAGTCCCTCATGATTCAGTTTTACTACCAGAGATGACCCCTAAAAATGTATGAAGACATTGAACTCAAAGGTTGTATATGAAGATATTCACATTGAAGACTATGACAAGATAAGACACGATATGAAGCCTATGGAGCTCGAAGACTTAGATCTTTCGTAGTTCCTTTTCTTTTTGTGTTGAGTCATAGGAACCACCGTACTATTAAGTGGGGTCCAAGAGAACCAGTCAGAATGACTGAAGTGATGCCTAAACCAAAAACCTATGTCTTCGAGTGAAGACTATGAGAGCGAATCTTGTCCAGAGTCGGACAGTTCAGCTTTGCTTGTAGCCCAAGTAAAGTTGCCGTGTGAGTTTGAAATCTGACCGTTGGAACACGTGTCAGTTCCTTAGTGACCCAGGGTCATTTCGGACAAATCAGGTCGGGTTGCCAAGTGGCTATAAATAGCCCACCCCCTACAACCATAAACGATTGGCTGCTCAGATTGAGAGTACGGCTTTTGTCGTTTGAGAGCAACCCACCTCGAAGCCTTTGAGAAAGAATTCCTTGTGAGGATAAAGCCCTAACCACCCAGAGCTAGAGAGAATTGGGCATGACTTAAGTTTTCTTGTCTGTGTGATCTGAAGACTTATTACACTTGAGGACTGTGCATCCTCTAGCCGGTTAGGCGTCGTGTTCTGAGCATCCAAGAGACATTGTGGATTGCCAGTGAACGAAGTCTGTGAAGGTGTGGGAGTCTACCTTGAAGACTTACCAGAGTGATTGGGCGAGGTCTATGTGACCTTAGCTCAAGGAGAATACGGTGAGGACTGGGTGTCCTGAGCTGCGTGTTCAGGACTGGGTGTCCGGTACTGTGTGTCCTAAGGTTTAAATATCTAGCCGCTCCAACCAGACGTACAGTTGTCACAGCAACTGGAACTGATCCAACAAATCATTGTCTTCAACGAGTCACTGGTTTCATCTTCACCTCACTTTACTTACTGTTCCTCCTTGTGAAGTCATTGTATGTTTGGTCTATCATTTGTCTTCACTGAGTGACTGCATGTTCTGTTTGGCTTCACAATATCTTCCTACCTGATCCTTACTACCTAGCTGCTATTAGTCTTTGTGCCTTCAATTCATTGAATACTTGACTATGATTTGCCTAGTGTAGTCTACCTTCCGCTGCATGGTAATAGGTTTAATTTTATCGTTTGTCTTCAAAACTCCCATGTTCTGAAGACTTTCATAAAAATCGCCTATTCACCCCCCCTCTAGTCGATATAACGCACTTTCAATTGGTATCAGAGCAAGGTGCTCCCTTGTTCTGTGTGATTCGGTTTAACCACCTAGAGTTTTAGCTATGTCGACTGCAGGGATAATTAAAGTCTCCGTTGCGTGCCCCGTCTTTGATGGAACTTAATATCCCTACTAGAAGAATAAGATGCGTATGCATCTTGAAGCCATTAACGTCGACCTATGGTATGTCGTCGAGAATGGTGTTCCCAAGGCTGAAGAAGGTGTCACTGCTGCTGATGTCAAGAAATTCGTTCAACTGGACTCTACTGCCAAGAACATCATATGTGGTCATCTGACCAAAGGACAGTATGGCCGTGTGAGTGCTTTGAAGACATCCAAGCTAGTCTGGGACTGGCTCTCCAAGGTTAATGAAGGCATCTCAACCCAGAGAGATCAAAGAATCAGTGTCCTTCGCAACCTCTTCAACCGCTTCAAGCGAAATGACAATGAGAATGTCCAGCACACATTTGACCGACTCACTGACATCACAAATGAGCTTCAAGCCCTCGGCGCCACTGAGATTACCAAACACGAAGTCATCAAGACGCTGCTGAGATAACTTGATAGTTCATTTGACATCCTGGCCCTGATGATTCAAGAACGTCCTGATTTCAAGACACTCGATCCGTCGGACATACTTGAGAGGCTCAACACGCATGAGTTTCAGCTTTCGGAGAAAAGAGATATCTATGGTCCAAACTATGGGCGAACTCGTGCCTTGAAGGCAAAAGTTGTCTCCTCATCTGAAGAAGAATCTGATAGCACTTCTGATGATCCTGAAGACATTGGAAGGGAACTTGCTATGCTTGTCAAGAAGTTCCAAAAATTCACCAAGAAGAAAGGCTTCAGAAAGTCTTCCCGATCAAGTTAAAGGAATGATGAAGCTCCTGCTCATGACTACAAGAAGAAAACATGTCACAAGTGCAAGAAACTTGGCCACTTCATCTCTGAGTGTCCACAGTGGGACAATGAGAACAAAAAGAAGAAGAAGAGCAAGGAATATGACTCTGACGACAAGAAGAAGAATAAGAAATACTCAAAGTCTTCTTCCAAGTCTTCCTCGAAGTCTTCATCACACAAGAAGAGCTCATCTGGCAAGGCACATGCGTTTGTTGGCAAGGAAATGGATTCAGAGGAGGAGTCTGCTTCTGAGGAGGCGGAGGTGGAGTCTGAGGAGGAATCCGACTCAGGCATCGCAAGTCTGGCTACATCATACGTTGCCAAGTCCATCTTCAACACTGAAGACAATGACTTCATCACCGACACCGATGTAAATGACAAGGACTGCTCCGCTTCTACCTACTGCTTCATGGCATGCGGTGCCAAGGTAAACACACGCACTACTCACTATCAAACATCTAGTGACGATGACTCTGATTGTGGTTCAAAACCTAGCTACAATACACTTGCTAAAATTACAACTGAACAACAGAAAGCTATGGAACATATTCAAAAACTGTTAGACAGAAGCGATGATCTGTTAGGTGCTGAAATGACTCGATCTGAATCCTTAATTGAAGACATAAAAAATCTTCACGTTAAGTATCAGGAACTTGAAAGTCGTCATGAAACTCTCTCAACAACTCATGAAAAGCTTTCCTATGATTATCGTCAAAGGAAGCAAGATCTTGAGAAATTGAGAGCGGCTCATGAAGATCTTCAAACGGAAAACGAGTCACTTCGTGCCAAACAGATCAGTCCCGCTCAGGAAGGATTTGAACCACCATGTCTTAAATGCATTGAGCGTGATAATGCTACTTCTGTTGCTGAATGTTCTACTGCTACTACTGTTGCAATATCTTCAACTGTTGATGCGGTAACTAACACCTCTGCTGAGGATACCACCGCTATTGCTAATGAGAATGCTAGGTTGAAGACATTGCTTGAAATAGGGATGTACAAAAGTCTTAAAGGGCATCAGACGCTATGTGATGTCCTGAAAAAGCAGATTCTGAACCGAAACCCTAGGAAAGAGGGTGTAGGGTTCGTAAGGAAAATGAATGCAGATGGTTCTTACTGGAAACCTGAGCAGTACCCCAAAACCATGTGGGTTGCTGCGAAGGAACCTTCAGCAGATCCATCCAATCTATCTGGCTTCACTTGTGCTAACCCCATTATCATTGATGAATCCTTTGATGCAAACTATATACTGTTTAAGAATCAGAATGGTGAAGTGTTTGCCAGGTACATTGGTACTAACTGCAGGAATGGACCGCCTATGAAGAAGATCTGGGTTCCGAAAAGGTGTCTGGAGATTCTTCCTGTGAATGTCATCATGACACCTCATGTGAAGAAGACAAACCTCAGACCAAAGGCTTCATACGGTCCAAAGGCTTCATACAGACAGAGGACTCACCTGAGTCACACTAACGCAAATGTTTTGCAGGAAAATCATACTCAGGCATATGAATATCAGAGCGGTTCATCAAACCGCCATGTTCATAAAACCAAGAACTATTCTGCTTATTCTTATGAGTACTATTATCCGCCTGCAAGACTGTTTGCTAAGGCTTCAAAGCCAAAATTCTTAGATGCTGCACTTAGACTTATTGCTTCTAAGCCACCCTTGAAGATGTGGGTGGTTAAGAAGGCTTAACTCTCTTTTGCAGGGAAAGGTCTCCAGCAGAAAACCAAAATCGTCTGACGCTATTGATGGGGACCTTAAACATCTTGTAGGGCGCAAGATCAAATGCCCAAATGGTCTTATTATGTACTTCGTACTTGAATCACTTGCTACTCTCCCTATTAGTCCTAACCTGGATCTAAGCTTTCATAACCCACTGGTTCGTCAAATGTTTTTGCTTCACAATGCTCTTGGTGAAGCCTATCCCCCTAACTGCATTGTAGGGTACGACACCAGTGTCTTCAGAATGGATTATTGATAGTGGGTGTACAAATCACATGACTGGCAAAAGAAGTCTTCTTATGGACTCAACCTTACGTCCATCCGACAAGAGCCACATCACATTTGCTGACACTGGTAAAAGTAAGGTATTGGGTCTAGGTAGAGTTGCAATCTCAAGGGATCAACACATGGATAAAGTCATGCTTGTTGAATCCCTTGGCTTCAACTTAATGTCTGTCTCAATGCTTTGTGATTTGAACATGATCGTAATGTTTGGAAAATATCGTTGCCTTGTACTAATGGAATCTGACAAGTCTCTAATGTTTGAAGGGTATCGAAAAGATGATTTGTACGTGGTAGATTTCTCAGCAGGGCCACAGCTTGCAGTATGTCTTCTAGCAAAGGCTTCAGAATGCTGGCTCTGGCATCGGAGGCTTGGACATGCTGGCATGAGGAACATCCACACCCTTGCGAAGAAGAAGCATGTCATAGGCATCGAGGGCGTCAAGTTCAAGAAAGACCACTTATGCGGTGCCTGTAAAGCAGGGAAGATGATGAGGGCCAAACATCCCTCGAAGACAATCATGACTACTACTCAACCCTTCGAACTGCTTCACATGGATCTTTTCGGTCCCACTCATTACTCAACCCTAACTACTACTGCTTGCCTCTATGGCTTCGTTATTGTTGATGATTATTCTAGATATACTTGGGTGCACATAATCCTTTACAAGACTGAAGTGCAGGATGTCTTCAGATGCTTCGCCAATCGAGCTATGAACAATTTTGGCGCCAAGATAAAGCACATCAGAAGTGACAATGGCACTGAATTCAAGAACACTGGCCTTGATACATATCTTGATACCTTGGGCATCACACATGAATTCTCAGCCCCGTACACGCCACAGCAGAATGGCGTCGTCGAACACAAGAACAGAACACTAATTGAGATGGCCAGAACTATGCTAGATGAATACAAGACCCCAAGAAAATTCTGGCCCGAAGCCATTGATACTGCATGCCATACAATCAATCGTGTTTATCTTCACAAGCTACTGAACAAGACATCTTATGAGCTCCTCACTGGCAAAAAGCCAAATGTCAGTTACTTCAGAGTATTTGGCGCAAGGTGCTGGATTAAGGACCCACATCACACCTCAAAATTTGCACCAAAAGCACATGAGGGTTTTATGCTTGGATATGGAAAGGATTCACACTCCTACAGAGTCTTCAATATCTTTCATTACAAAGTGGTTGAAACAGTGGATGTGCGGTTCGATGAGACCAACGGTTCACAAAGAGAGCAGCTGCCAAATGTGCTAGATGAAGTTCCATCCAGTGAATCAATCAAGCTAATGGGAAGTGGAGAAATTATACCTTCTGAAGCTCATCCTGAAGAAGAACTTATCATTTCAGCACCTGATCAACATGAAGACAATGCTCAGCCTGAAGACATTCCTTCCAACAACGACAATGAACAACAAGAGCAAAGTCTTCGCCCTGTACATCCTCGCGTTACCAATGAAGTGCAGATTGAAAGAATAATTGATAGCATCAATGCACCTGGTCCACTCACTCGTTCAAGGGCAACTCAGCTAGCAAATTTCTGTGGGCACTTCGCATTGGTCTCAATATCAGAACCCAAGAAAGTTGAAGAAGCCTTCATGGAACCTGAATGGATTCAAGCTATGCAAGAAGAGCTTCAACAGTTTGAGCTGAATAATGTATGGGAACTGGTTAAGCGTCCTGATCTGCAGAAGCACAATATAATAGGCACCAAATGGATATACCGCAACAAGCAAGATGAGCATGGTCAAGTTGTCAGAAACAAAGCTCGTCTCGTTGCTCAAGGATATACTCAAGTGGAAGGCATTGACTTCGATGAAACATTTGCTCCTGTGGCTAGACTTGAAGCCATACGCATACTGCTGGCCTATGCAAATCATCATAAGATACTTCTATATCAAATGGATGTGAAGAGTGCCTTTCTCAATGGCAAGATTGAAGAAGAAGTGTATGTTGCACAACCGCCTGGCTTTGAAAATCCAAAACATCCTGACATGGTATACAAGCTCAACAAGGCACTGTATGGCCTCAAACAAGCCCCTAGGGCCTGGTATGACACACTCAAATACTTCCTGAAGAGCAAAGGCTTCATACCTAGTTCCCTAGATCCCACTCTTTTCACGAAGACATATGATGGTGAACTGTTTGTGGGCCAAATATATGTGGATGACATTATCTTCGGCTGCACCAATCAGAAGTACAGTGAAGAGTTTGGATATATGATGCAAGAGCAATATCAGATGTCCATGATGGGGGAGCTAAAATTCTTCCTTGGTCTTCAAATACGATAACAACGCAATGGCATCTTCATATCTCAAGAGAAGTATCTCAAAGATTGCCTGAAGAAGTTCAGTATGCAAGACTGCAAAGGCTTCACAACACCAATGCCAGCCAAACATCATCTGGGTCCTGACGACAACGGTAAAGAGTTCGATAAAAAGGTATACCGCTCCATGATTGGTTCTTTACTTTATCTATGTGCATCTAGGCCAGATATTATGCTTAGTGTTTGCATGTGTGCTCGATTTCAAGCGGTACCAAAGGAGTTGCATCACTTAGCTGTGAAGTGAATTCTTCGATATTTGGCTCACACCCCAACTCTAGGATTATGGTATCCAAAGGGCTTAGAGTTTGATCTGGTTGGATTCTCGGATGCTGATTATGCTGGTGACAAAGTTGATCGCAAGTCTACATCAGGCACATGTCACTTTCTGGGACGATCACTTGTATGTTGGTCTTCAAAGAAGCAGAATTGTGTATCTCTCGCCACTGCTGAATCTGAATACATTGCTGCTGGATCTTGCTGCGCTCAACTTCTATGGATGAAGCAAACACTCAAGGACTATGGCATTCATCTAAAGCAAGTGCCACTTTACTGCGACAACGAAAGCGCCATCAAGATTGCCAACAACCCAGTTCAGCACTCGAAGACAAAGCACATTGAAATTCGTCATCACTTTCTCAGAGATCATGTTGTGAAGGAAGACATTGATATCATACACGTCAACACTGAAGAGCAATTAGCAGATATCTTCACCAAGCCCTTGGATGAGAAGAGGTTTTGCAAGTTACGGTGTGAGCTAAATATCTTGGAATCCTCAAATGTCCTGTGATCAGGCACACATCCTAACCCTTATGCATATTGATGACTTAGATGTGCAACACACGAAATGAAGTATATCATCAATCAATGAAGACATACATTCTAAGTGTGAATACGTTAACGTGGAATTTGACTTCGGAGCGCCACGATAATTGTGTGCCGTGTCTGGGTCTAATACTTCCTATACGGTGGGTAACGCCACCACCAAACGTTCTATTTTGAAGTGTTTCACTCATGGCGTTACCTTGCAATGTCTTCACATTTGGTTTGGCTTCGAACTCAACATATTTTCATGATTATCTTCACTATGTTGATAATAGACATATATATATATGCTAGTGTTCTGTCCTCTACAACATTCGCTTATAGCTATGTCTTTGTGTTGAATCTTTTGAACTGAGTGAATGTGATTGGACCCCAACTTATCTATGCTTTCTATCTCAAACTCTATCTCTCCAAGTCATATGCATTCTATTGAAACTGTCGAATGTCTTCTCTGCGGCCTTGTCAGCAGATGATACAGAGACAACCATTAAGTCCGTTTTCAATGCTCATTCCTCCACATGAAATCCGGAGAAGTAGGAACGACCACCCGACAATCCAGGCGTGCGTGGGACGTGGAACAAACCCCAAAATTCCGCATACTGACCACGTGTTCTTTAGATGAGAATCGCCAGGGGCACCTGTGTAATAGCACAGTGCCGCCCTTGTGCCTATAAATACAAACTCACAGCGGTAATTATCTCTTCTTCCACCCTCGCACGAACCCTAGCGCCACCGCTAGCTCTCGACGACGCCGGTGACGAAGCGCTTCGCTGCCGCAACCTCTCCGACGCCGTCTTCACGCCGACCGCGGACATCGTCCTCTCCGCCGTCGCCGTAGGTCTCCTCCGTCGCCAAGTTAGGGCACGAAAGAGTGAACTGCTCAGCCTCATCTATCACTCCGTCTAGCAGTTCTCAGTGTGGTAAATAAAACTCCCTTTTTACAGCACCGTTGATCCTATTGATCTGTCACTTTCTACCACAAGTAGTTTATGTTCACACAAGCTAGATCTCTCTCATACTGCATCTCATAACATGCCTAGTATATTCACTTGTGCTTCACAAAGTAGTTAGATTCCTCACTTGTACTAATCTGTGGATTCGTACAAATCTGGAACCAACTTCTTATCTATGAGTGAATGTCTTCGCAGGATGAGGTCAATGTCTTCTAAACTGATTTGTCTTCTAAATCTTCTGAGAATGCATATGACCTCTTCCCCTTCCCTCGCACCTTAATGCTGTCACAGGTACATGTCCGTGGGAGAATCCTTCGGTTCTCATAGTCTGCATTCATTTGCAGAATTCTTACAGCATCACATAAATTCTCCCGAAGCCAGTTCCTGTTGGTCCAGCAATAGAAAACCTTTGAAGCCTTTGAACGTCTTGAAGCCTTTCAAGTTAAAGTTTATGGCTTCAGAGAAAGCAGCAAGGAAGGGGGGCAGACAACGTCGTGGCGGAACATCCAGAGATCTGCCTGATGAACTCGCAGAAATGTATAAGACAGATCCTAAAGAGGATTATAGTCAGCGCAAGACCCGAATCCAATGGATTCGACGCTATTGGGCAGAACAATGGTTCTAATACCGCTTCACAACCCAAGAGTATGCTGAGAAAAGTGCCATCAAAAGACCGTGGGGAGACATCTTATACAAGAACCTTCTACCCAGGTCCAGAGATGAAGCTATTGCCCAAAGCTTCTATCCATGCATGATCCGTGGGCCACAGCCTGATGATGCACATCTGTCGTCACTACTCTGGTGTCGTGACAACAATCTGTTCAAGCGCAACTTCCAGTTTGCCCAAAACTCAGCGAAGCAGAACAAGAAGAAATTTGGGTTAGACTTCAACCCTGGTCCCTCAGCACCAAGGGCAGATGGCACACGAGAAGCAGAAGCCAATGTCATCGGTCCTTCTGCCAACCTTGAAGGCCTCATCACCTGCATCTTAGTTCAAGGGACCGCAGTGAATGAGCCTCCAGCTGACTCTGAATCTGATGACGCGCCTGCAGTTCTGAAGACAAAGAAGCTGAAGAAGCCTAAAGCTTCAAAACCTGCCCCTTCACCAAAAGTCTCAAGGGCGAAGCCACTGGCAACTGCACTTCCTGAAGACAATATGAAGTCTGAAGACTTATCACGCGTCTCGAAGCCCCAGAAGGCCAAGATGCCTCTGTCTCACACTGGCAAAGAGCTAACAGCTGCTGCCATTCTACGCAACGAAGACACTGATCTATCAAGTGATGAAGATCTTGCAGATGACGCTCTTGAGCAACTCATCAAGAGGAAAGAAGAAGCAGAAATCTTCAATGATCTGCCTCTCTTTGATGTCACCATCATCCACAACTTCATTGACGAGTGGTTTGACACGCCAAACATCAGCTTTGAAGATCTGCAGCTACCTATTGGCCTCAGTGTCGCCTTCCAAGGCGCCATTGCTTCAGAACTTGCTATTGCCCAGCGCATTGTTGAGCTGAAGCAGAAGATTGACTATGAAAAGGCTCAGTTCAAGAAGCATATGGCCAAGCTCAGCGTGCAATAAGTGAAGAACTTCAAGACAATGATGCACAAGCTCAAGGAAGCCTTTGTGAAGAAGCGTGCAGAAGCTCAGGGTTCGCATGAGCGCATGAAGACTCTGGCTGACAGATGTGTGCAAGCCTATAATGAGGCTGAGAAGCGCAAAGCACTTGGGCGTCCTGGCATCGACCCCAGGATGGCTGCAAAGAAGAAGAAGAAGCCTGCTACGGCTGAATCTGATGCACCAAGGCAAGAAGCGGTTCTGATTGTCTTCCCAACAAGAATGACTGGCTCGAAGCCAAAGAGCCGGTCAACAGCTTCAGAGCTCAAGAAGACAAGAACTGCTGAGGCTGAAGCCAGGAAGAGGAAACACTCTGAAGACTCTCCTACTGCCCTCACCAAGAAAAAGCGAAAAACCAAGAAAGCTCGGACTGCTTCCACAGAGCCCTTGATAGTTGAACCCATTTCTATGGTTCATCCTGACGCAGAACATCAACTGACACTTCATGAGCCTGCTTCCATAGAGGCTCTTGAAGCTGAAGACATTCCAGCAGCTGATCCCATCGCTGCTGAAGACATTGGTCATCATGACAATGTAGAATATGATGCAGTCCTTCATCAGTTTGAAAACAGCAAACTCATCAGCATTGGTCGTCCACTGACGCCAATTGCACAGGATGCTTCATGGGCGGATTGCCCACAAGAGGAAGAAGACTATGAGGCCCAGCCCACTCCAACTCCACAGGCGTCGTCTGCGTTTCGCAGGCTTCACAAAGGTCCAAGGCCTCAAGTCTATGGTGAAGACATTCCAGCTGCATCAGTCGCAGAAGAAGAAGTACCACAGGATCCCACTCCCCTGTCCCACCAAGAAGCAGTTCTCCAGGAGAATGTGCTTGTGACCGACCCTCCAGCCAGTCAAGTGGAGGATGAAAATCGTGAGGCTGCCACAACCAACAATGAAGCTAATGTGGAGCTCTCCCCAGCAAAAGCTTTAGAAGACAGCGAAGCCACTGATCCCGACACTTCTGTTCCTGAGTCTGCTGCCGGTCCCCAATTCAACTATCATGTTGAGCACAGGCCTCAGGTCCAGAAGCCAATCCCAAGACTGCCAAGGTTTCCAGGTCCTGCATCAGCACCTGGCTCCTTCAACATCAATGGCTTCAGGGCAGACAACACGTTCTTCGATAGCTCCAGGAACCCCTACTCAAGGGAAAGGATATCATCTGATCAGTTCTGGAGCTATCCTCTGCGAAGCTATTACTCTTGCATTCTTTACAACCAAGGTCGCATCTTCCCACACAAGCGCCTTGATGTTGAAGCTATAGCTGGTCTGCCCTGTCTAGAAGAAGCGTTGGATTGCTTCAAGCAAGTGGGTCTGCTGCAGTTTGTTACAGATGAAGAGCATTGGAATGAAGAGCTGCTGCTACAATTCTATGCCACACTTCACATCAAAGGGTACAACAGAGATCCGAAGACTTGGGTCCTGGAGTGGATGACTGGCAACGTTCATCACGAAGCCAATGCATTTGACATCATTGAGCTCACTGGCTTGCCCACTCCTGGCGATCTCTTTGAGCAAGGCTGTCAGCTGCATGCTGAAGCTATTGAGAGCATCTTTCAGCGACCAGAACCTAATATGAGTCAAATGCTCAGCATGATGAAGCCATTGCCCCAAGATGCTGCGTATCCCACAGAGTTCTTCGTTGAAGACCTTGAGTACCTTCCCAGAACCATCTATCACATCATTAGGAAGACTCTCTGGCCTATCAAAGGGCACTCTCCAAATGCCAAGCTTCAGGGTGCAATGAAGACTTTGGTCTTCTATATACTTCATGGCAAATGCTTCAATGCACAGGACTTCTTCATACGCCAACTTCCTGCATCAGGCATGGATCTGTTTGGTTTGAAGTTCTACGCCCCTTGGGTCATGCGGCTGATCAAGCTACACTCCGCCATCTCGTATCAGCCCTCGGCCCGCAACCATCGGATCTTCTTGCCTGACATGGACATGTTTGCCGAAGCCATATATTCTGAGCCTGCCAAGCAACCTCTAAGTCTTCAGAATGCAGAACATCAGAGTTTTACTCAGAATGTTGAAGGTGTTGAAGCAGTTTCTCGGGTGTATCCTTTGGCTAGCACTACACATGCACCACACCCTGCTTCAACTGAAGCCACTGACAGTGCCACTGCTCCAAGACCCAAGAAGCGCACTAGTGTTCTCAACGACCGAGAGATTCTTGTGGCTCTACATCAGAAACAGGATAGGCATCATGACTGGCTGAAGCGACAGATGAAAAGCCTCTTGGTGGATGTTAATTGCACTCGAAATCTTGCCACCAAGAATGCGTTCGTTGCCCATGAAACCTGTCGCCGCACATGGAAAGGGCTAACGATGATGCTTTCTGAAGCTGATCTTCAAGAGGATGGCTTCACTGAGAGATTCAAGTTTGACTCCACACCTCCTCGAAGGGCTGTGCTCCTAGGAACTCCATCCCTTGAAGACTCTGAGTTCTCTTCCTCTGCTGCCACAGTCACTGCCAAAATTATTGAGGAAGAAGACGATGCCACTTCACCGCCATATACTTCAGCACCTCCAAGCTCTTCTGCACCGCCAAACAACACCAACAATCCTGCTACTTCACCTACTCCTCATGGGAACGAGTAGAGGCTCTATGTCTTCAAACCTTTTTGGTCATTACTGACAAAAGGGGGAGAAGCATATGAGATTGATATCTTCAAGCGGGTTCATATGGGCGGGTGCCTTATATTATGCTTTGTGCTTACAACTCTCGTTTTTTTGCTACATTTGGTTCTTATGAGTTGTAACACTTAAACTATATGGTCGTCTGCTACTTATTTGCCACCTTGTTTTGCGAAGATAAATTCCGCATGTGCGACGATAAATTCCGCACTTAGCTCATTCTGCAGACGTCCATTTTCCATTATGCATGTCATTATCTTCATATACTTCACATGTATAGTGGATTGTCATCATAAGTTGAAGTGGATCTCCACAAGTACAACCTGCCATGTGCATTTGCATTCCAAAAGCAAATTAACTTATATGCACATCTTCAGGGGGAGTCCTTGCAACTTATGAAGACAATTCATTATCCTTTGCAATTTCACAGATCATATTCCCCGTTGAAAACTTCAACTAGTTTGTCATCAATCACCAAAAAGGGGGAGATTGTAAGTGCATCTAGTGCCACCCCTAGTTCGTTTTGGAGTATTGACGGCAAACCTAGTTGAGGGACTAATGTGTTTGTGAAAATTGCAGAATAACACAGGTAGAAGTCCCTCATGATTCGGTTTTACTACCAGAGATGACCCCTAAAAATGTATGAAGACATTGAAGTCAAAGGTGGTATATGAAGATATTCACATTGAAGACTATGACAAGAGAAGACACGATATGAACCCTATGGAGCTCGAAGACTTAGATCTTTCGTAGTTCCTTTTCTTTTTGTGTTGAGTCATAGGAACCACCGTACTATTAAGTGGGGTCCAAGAGAACCAGTCGGAATGACTGAAGTGATGCCTAAACCAAAAACCTATGTCTTCGAGTGAAGACTATGAGAGCGAATCTTGTCCAGAGTCGGACAAGTCAGCTTTGCTTGTAGCCCAAGTAAAGTTGCCGTGTGAGTTTGAAATCTGACCGTTGGAACACGTGTCAGTTCCTTAGTGACCCAGGGTCATTTCGGACAAATCAGGTCGGGTTGCCAAGTGGCTATAAATAGCCCACCCCCTACAACCATAAACGGTTGGCTGCTCAGATTGAGAGTACGGCTTTTGTCGTTTGAGAGCAACCCACCTCGAAGCCTTTGAGAGAGAATTCCTTGCGAGGATAAAGCCCTAACCACCCAGAGCTAGAGAGAATTGGGCATCACTTAAGTTTTCTTGTCTGTGTGATCTGAAGACTTATTACACTTGAGGACTATGCATCCTCCAGCCGCTTAGGCGTCGCGTTCTGAGCATCCAAGAGACATTGTGGATTGCCAGTGAACGAAGTCTGTGAAGGTGTGGGAGTCTACCTTGAAGACTTACCAGAGTGATTGGGTGAGGTCTTTGTGACCTTAGCTCAAGGAGAATACGGTGAGGACTGGGTGTCCTGAGCTGCGTGTTCAGGACTGGGTGTCCGGGACTGTGTGTCCTAAGGTTTAAATATCTAGCCGCTCCAACCAGACGTACAGTTGTCACAGCAACTGGAACTGGTCCAACAAATCATTGTCTTCAACGAGTCACTGGTTTCATCTTCACCTCACTTTACTTACTGTTCCTCCTTGTGAAGTCATTGTATGTTTGGTCTATCATTTGTCTTCACTGAGTGACTGCATGTTCTATTTGGCTTCACAATATCTTCCTACCTGATCCTTACTACCTAGCTGCTATTAGTCTTTGTGCCTTCAATTCATTGAATACTTGACTATGGTTTGCCTAGTGTAGTCTACCTTCCGTTGCATGGTAATAGGTTTAATTTTATCGTTTGTCTTCAAAACTCCCATGTTCTGAAGACTTTCATAAAAATCGCCTATTCACCCCCCCTCTAGTCGATATAACGCACTTTTAGAGGTTATAAAGAACTTCTACATTTAGTATGACCTAGGAAGGCCACCCTTATGGAACTTGGCAGACTAAGGAAGCTGTCAAAACCCGAGATCAAGGTGTATCGGAGAAAGATCGGAACATAGAGCATTAGAACTCAAAGTTTTTGTCAAGAAAACCCTAAGACAGGAGATATCAACTATGGAATGATAGATCATGGCAAAGACATGGGCATAGACACGGCTAACCTTGGTGTTATTGCCCGCTTATGCTATTGCCACCGTGTTGAGTTAAGCATGCATTTCTTTGGAAGGATTGGATGACAAGAAGGCTGATGGAGCACCTATCAGCAAGACGAAGTTTTAACCTTAGCTGACAAGGATATGGAGTGTTACATCAAGAAGTTAAGATAGATCTGCAGGAAGCTATATTTGACAAGGAAGCATTTCCTGAAGAACTCGGGACCGAGAAGCTGAAAGTAGCAAAGCTGGGGGACCAAAACCTTGAGATACCGGAGATAGGGTAGTAACTGAAGGACAGTAGGACCAAGGTTCATGCCGAAGAACATGAAACCTAGAAGTTTGGAACGCAACTCCAGAAATATTAAAGGACGTCACAAGAGACTTCACGTCAACAAAAATGATCTGGCAAAAGAACTTGAGAAGGACAAGCACGGTCGGAAGAAGCCATCGGAGACATGAACAAGACCTGAAGAGTTTGACAACATTGAAGATTTATTATCCTTTAGTAGACGAAACCCCTGTTATATACCCACGTTAGATACGATGATTATGAGCTGTCATTTGTTTGATGTTTTTCCGACAGCCACAAATAAAACATGTCTATTCAAAACTACTGTTTGTATTGTGTGTATCCCTCTCTATCTCTCTTATCTCACCCCAAAACCCATGGACCCAATAGAGGATGAATGGAGATTAACTCGTATTTTCTAGATCGGTAAGTCAATTGGAAACGGACCGATGGATTCAGAACATAGAGGATCACATGAAGAATAACCCTATAGTCGGAAAGGATATGACTCAGCATGCTCTTCAGTGCTTTGAAAGAGGTGTTGCTACTTGGTGGAGGATGTACCAAACCATCAATGGATGGCAAGGAGTAACCACTTGGGAGGAATTTAAGTGGACTCTGCAAAAGTCTCGTCTTGTATCCCAGAAATTGAAGCCTTATGGAAATGATATGAAGAAGCCTTGTGCATGCAAGCTCTATGGAGAAATAGGACACAACCATAAGGAACACAGGGATGAATGCCCTCATTGTGAAGAAAGTCACCTAGTTGAAGAATGCCCAACTAGGAAGATTACTTGTTTCTTGTGTAAAGGGACTACCCACTATCCTGCTCAGTGTCATATTTACCCCATGGTACAAACAACCATCAAGAAGAAGAAAGAATCAATGAAAGGAGCCCTCATGGAAATTTTAGAAGAACCGGTGATAGAGGAAGATGTCAAGGACACACACAGAGGAAACAGAATTAAAGCCTGCACCAAGTCATGCTATTCATTTGTATAAGAAGGACACATCTCCCAGAATTGTATGAATGGGGATCTAGTCGAATTCTCGACGGAGGAAGTAGAGTATGACCCACAAGAAATAGATGCCATGATTGGCATGGAAAGTTCCAGGAAGAGAAGTAGATTGGATTCCAGGAAGGACCTGAGTCATATCACCTATTACTGGTGCAAGGAGTCAGGGCACTACCTCAGCAGTTTCCCAAAAAGGAAACCTCGAGACTTGTCAGAAGTAATATGTTTCATTGTAATGGAGCAGGGCATTTTGCTAGAGAATGCCCCAAGGATAATGAGACTTGTGATAATTAGTGGTTTCTGTGAGAAGTATAGCAGTAGTAGTGAGAACATTTCTTTACTATTGAGATGTTGAGTTGAGGCATGTAATGGAAAAACAAGAGATTGTAATTATTGGAGAAGCAATAAAGTTAGCATCGTTGGTACTGATTTGGATTTTCTGAGTTGTGACTCTATGAAGAAAGATTTTTGACCATTTTCAAGGATATGAGAAATATGGTCTATGGAAGAATTGTGCATTTTAAGGGTGGTAGTACCCTGTGAGGATATTTGACCCCTGGAAAAGATGATGATATTCCACGAAGTGGACTTTGGACAAACAAAGTACGAGTTTTATCTCGATATGTGGGATACCCCAAGAGTATGAAGAGATGAAGCACTATTGGATAAAAAGGAGGTAGAATGTTGGAAATATGGAGCAATTGTAACTCCATGATGAGTCTGAGTAATCACGTCTTAGTTTGGTGCCAATAGAATGAAGAGAGACAGTACAATTGGATGGATTTAAGAATGCTAGGAAGCTGGATGTTGGAATAATGATTAGTTGCCCCGATGATGAGTTCAAGGTTTACAAGTGATGAGATGGGCCATAACCCACATGCCCCAGCACCTTCCAAGAAGCAAGCACACTCTTGCTAATGGAAAAACCCTGGAGGAAGTTACGACCTTACCCACTGACGAATTTACAGGAGTAACGCAAAACCTGAGAGTTGGGAAGGAACGATAGATGGTTGTTTGGCTTGCAAAATCAATGGATTTATCCAAACATGGTTCGTCAACAAGAGAAATTCTACAATGCTTGTGAGGATGACCAAGTGTTAGAATGCGAGATTCGCTAAACTATATACAAGGTAATGATTTGGGTGCGGGATGGATTGATCACCATACTGACTTACTCTTATTATTCGCCTTGCTATATGGGATGGTAAATCGGAGTGACTTACCTATAGTAGAGTGACGACAACCAAAACCTTGTTTAAACCTTAGAATATTATAAGTATTTTCCCTTGTACAAGGAAATTGTTGCCAATCATAGGATATACGGTGAGAATGAAGCCCAGACCCATTTCCTGCAGGAGAAACCATAAATTGTTGACCACCATGAGATATCGATAGTTGTTTAGTATTGGCGCCAGACCCGTCAGCTATGAAGATCCACTCATAGAAGAACCGTACCAAGATGAATGGACATAGGAATTGAGGAGAAAGATTATGCCACTACCGGAAGAGCCAGAGAAGTAATTATCCCGAAGATCTGAGAAGACCGACACGATCAAACATAAGGATGGATTATAAGAATTTGATGGAACCGTAACAATGTTTCTAAGGGTGGTAGCACCCCAGACCCCCGTGATGGTCGATGGATTTTGAGAAGACCCCTGAACCTAACCTATTTCTTGCTAGCCTCTCCGAATCTCAAGGACGAGATTCATTTTAACGGTGGTAGGTTTGTAACATCCCAAAATTCAAAATTTTGGAATGTTATAATAAATAGATAGTTTTGATTGTTTTTTGATTGATTGACTAAAAGTGAGTGAAATTTGAAACTTTTGAAAGTTAAATGAGAGGGAATAAAAGGACTTTCGCAAACTTTCATCTTTGCTTTCTGATCTCCATGAATTCAAATTCTTTTTTTCCAATACAAAACCCTAGAGAGAAGATGACATGACTTCTTGCATTTAATTAAATGAAAATGGTTTTGAAAAGATTTGAACTCCATTTAGACATATTTCAAATTCAGAAACTTTAAGCAACTCAATGATTTTCATGAGAGAGGAGAAAATGACTTCTTCAAAACATATTAAAATGGGTAGGGAGTTTCAAAGAATCAATTTAAAACTCCCTTTGAAATTATTTTTCAATTTGGAGTTATTTGGGTTTTATTCAAATTATTTTTCTCCAATATAAAAATATATGGAAAATAGGGTAACCTGATTCCCTACATCAGAAAATTGGAGATAAATAAATTTGAAATCATTTTGGTATTTTTAAAATAATTTTTATTTGATTTTAGTAGGGCAGTAGCACTCTTTGAATTACTTGAATTTTTCTCGATTTTATATGACTTCACAAAAATGTCCATGTTGTAGAAAATCTCTTTCTGAAAATTTTGATATATTATATGCCTAAATAATATTTTTATCTGTTTTGTTTTATTATTTTTGTTAGTCTGGAAATCTTTATAAAAAAAGAGATTTCTGGACCTACTGGACTGGGCCGGCCTAGCGAGCCAGGCCATGGCCTAGCCGGCTCGACGCGCCACCTGCTCGTTCCCAAGCTCGGGACAGACTCCCGAGCTTGCACGCCGCACCGCCATGCCGTGTCCGCCGCGAACTCGAGCCGCCTCTCCCGCCTATTAAAGTCGCACCCTCGACCCCCCCCCTCTTCTCGCGCCGCTGCCGCCTCGCATCTCGAGCCGCCGCCGCCGTAGATCGCAGCCGCTAGCGCCGCCTCTGCCTCGCCGCAGACGCCGCGTCGCTGCCCCACCGCGCCGCTCGTTGCTGCCCCGTCGTGCCACCACCTCTGCCTCTCCACCAACGCCGGGCCACGTCGGAGTCCGCCAGCCCAAACCAGATCCTCTGCCCCGGTCCGCCTGACCCGCCGGTCTTTTTCGTGAACCGGTAAAGACCAAACCCTAGATCAGTTTATTCCCAGGTTTTCTCGGTTTTTCTTTTTAAAACCGGTTTTTCCTATTTAATCTAGTTAGTTAGCAAACGCTCACTGCTTAACTCTTCGCAGCGAACGGATTCATTCGTTAGCGTTCTGTAACGAACGTTCGGTATTTAGTTTTTTTTCCTTTTTCTTTTAGTTTTAGTCAGGGACCTATCCGTAGTTGTTTATTTTACAGTTTAGCCCCTAGACTTCAATCTAGCATTGCTTTTTGCTCGTTGGTCCAAATCCATCGAAACCAACGCCCACTTCTTCGTATCATTTCCCTCTATCCATTAAAACAACTTAAACATGTTTTTGAAAGTTTGAAAATTTAATTACAAACAGATTTGTATTTGAATTTAGTTTGATCATAACTTGAGTTTCGTAGCTCCGTTTGAGTTGATTCTTTTTGCAAATGGAAGCTCTTGACCTAAACTTTTTGATAAGGCCAAATCCACACAATTTTGGTACTGTTAGAAATTGTTTTCTATTGCAAGAGTTATTTTCCTATTTTCAAAGTTTTCCGAGATCTTTTCTTCGAATCTTTTGAGTGATTGCTTATGTGTGGTTACTATTGCTTGCTTACGATAGATTGACCGGAGTGTGACAAGTAGAACTATCAGGAGTTATGAGTGTGAATCATCTTCATCAATAGTACAAGGCAAGTTCACACTTTGATCATATCCCTTTCATACATAGTTTTTTATGCATTAGTTTCAACCCTCACAGATTGCATGAGTAGGATCTCTTAACATGTGGCTCTGGAATTAGATGATGAGGTAGAACCTATTACCTGTTTTATTATCAAACTCCTGGGAGTTACTTCTACGTTATGATTATATTGCCATGCTATGCTCATAGACGTGAATTGGGTTTGAGTGTATCCATGACAGATGTCAGTTGTTAATTAATGGTTCAACTTAAGGTGGCTACTTTAATACACCTCTGGGTGGATTGCTTGCGGGCACCTGGAGAATCCAGTGTTGTCCTAGGATATCCCAGAGTACCCATGTGATCATCCTACGGTCCGCCACCCAGGCTCAAAGGGATCATAAGATTATTCATGCTAGAAACTTCCGTGTGCAACCACAAGCCATTATGGGCTCTGGCATAGTTGAGTAAGTTGTGTGAGCTCTTGAAGAGGTGGACTAGCAGATGTAGGGGGATTGTAGGTGTACCGGTCTGCCCGGAGTAGAGAGTAAATGCTTCTGAAAGATTGTGTCTTGATCATCCGTTTCTCAAACACCACGTAGTGCGAGAAATACAACGGAGGAGATCGAGTCTTGTGGGGAAAAGTGCGCAAACCTCTGCAGAGTGTACAAACTAATCATGATTAGCCGTGTCCCCAGTTATGGACATCTTGACAATCTGGTTCTTGGATTATCATATCGATCTCATCACTTTACTTAATTAATATGTTGGGCTGATGATTATTAATTTGGGATTGAGTTCGAGGAACCTTCTCAATATTATTTTAGCAAACTTTGTAGTTAAATAAAATATATTCCTTTACAGTAGGGAAAAATTGGCTTTTCACAAAAACATTATAACCGTATAGCTTTTCCACCAGCCATATATGCATGTAGTGATAGCTATTATTCATCATTATCCTATGGTGTGAATTTGCTAGTACATTCAATGTACTGACCCTTTTTGGCTGCAACATCTCATGTTGCAGGATTCTTACGACGAGTAAGTGATACGTTAGGGTTACAATTTCTACACTCAACTTTGCCATTGGTGTTGATGGGAATCCACAACCTTGTTGTTACTTCCGCTATTTGGATTGAGGTTATAGTATTTATGTTACTTTATACATGTGAATTTCCTCAGTTCTAAATCCTCGAGTATTGTGTGTGTCAGCATACCGATCCAGGGATGACACTTAAGCACAGAGACTTGACCGTCTGAGATCGGGTCTCTACATTGACTGTCTGCCAGGTTATGACTCTCTGTCGGGTTATGATTGTATGTCGGATTATCATCTGACTTAACATCTGCCGGGTTATCATCTGACTTAACTCCTGCCGGGTTATCATCTGACTTAACTCCTACCGGGTTATCATCTGACTTAACTCCTGCCGGTTTATCATCTAACTTAACTCCTGCCGGTTTACCAAGTACCAGCCGGGTTATAACTTCGGCCGGGTCATACTGTAGGGTATATCCCCGATAGGTGCAGTAGGTTGAGGGGCAACCAATTGTGCTTCCGGTCAAGGTGAAGGATTTTTTTCCACAGTAGCAAGTGATAATAAATTTCAGCGTGTAATATAATTTTTTCCTTACCAATTTCAACTTACAAAGTGCGCTTCACTCCCCGGCAACGGGGCTAGAAAAGAGTCTTGATGACCCACAAGTATCGGGGCACAATCATAGTCCTTTCGATAAGTAAGACTGTCAAACCAAACGAGGAGGAGAAGGAAATGACAAGTGGTTTTCAGCAAGATATTTTCTGCAAGCAGTAAAATAAGTGGTAACAGGTAGTTTTATAGCAAGATAATTTGTAATGGACAAGTAATGGTAATAGTAAATAAAGTGCAGCAAGGTATCCCAATCCTTTTGCGGCAAAGGACGGGCCAAAACGGTCTCTTATAATAAGAAAAGCGTTCTTGAGTGTACATGGGAATTTCATCTAGTCACTTTCATCATGTTGGTTTGATTCACGTTCGCTACTTTGATAATTTGATATGTGGGTGGATCGGTGCTTAGCTGTTGTTCTTACTTGAACAAACCTCCTACTTGTGATTAACCCCCTTGCAAGCATCAGTAACTATGAGAAAATTATTAAGATAAAATCTAACCATAGCATTGAACTATTGAATCCAAATCGGTCCATTATGAAGTAGCACATAAACTAGGGTTTAAGCTTGTGTCAATCTAGGAACCCATCATCTAATAACTACTCCACAATGCATTCCCTTAGTCCCATATATGGTGAAGTGCCATGTCGTCGACGTTAACATGACACCAATAAGGGAATCACAACATACATATCATCAAAATGTCGAACACATATCAAGTTCACATGATTACTTGCGACATGATTTGTCTGATGACCTCAAGAACAAAAGTAACTACTCACAAGTGATAATCATGATCAAGATCAAAGGGGTATTAAATGTAATAATGGATCTGAACATATAATCTTCCACCAAATAAACCATATAGTAATCATTTATAAGATGTAATCAACACTAGTAGTGAACGAAATATGCTATAGAGGCAATAATAAAGTTGTTATGTATATTTCCTTATATCATTATAAATGTTTATTATTCATGCTAGAATTGTATTAACCGGAAACTTGATACATGTGCGAATACATAGACAAAACAAAGTGTCCCTAGTATGCCTCTACTTGACTAGCTCGTTAATCAAAGATGGTTAAGTTTCCTAACCATAGACATGTGTTGTCATTTGATGAATGAGATCATATCATTAGGAGAATGATGTGATGGACAAGACCCATCCGTTTGCTTAGCATAATGATCGTTTAGTTTTATTGCTATTGCTTTCTTCATGACTTATACATAATCCTTTGACAATGAGATTATGCAACTCCCGAATACCGGAGGAACACCTTGTGTGGTATCAAATGTCACAATGTAGCTGGGTGATTATAAATATTCTCTATAGGTGTCTCCGAAGGTGTTTGTTGGGTTGGCATAGATCAAGATTAGGATTTGGTACTCTGAGTATCCGAGAGGTATCTCTGGGCCCTCTCTGTAATGCACATCACTATAAGCCTTCCAAGCAATGTGACTAATGAGTTAGTTATGGGATGATGCATTACGGAACGAGTAAAGAGACTTGCTGGTAACGAGATTGAACTAGGTATTATGATACCGACGATCGAATCTCGGGCAAGTGACATACCGATGACAAAGTGAATAAAGTCTGTTGTTATTACGGTTTGACCAATAAAGATCTTCGTAGAATATGTAGGAAGCAATATGAGAATCCAAGTTCTTCTATTTGTTATTGACCGGAGATGTGTCTCAGTCATGTCTACATAGTTCTCGAACCCGTAGGGACCGCACGCTTAACGTCCGATGATGATTTGTATTATGAGTTATGTGTTTTGGTGACCGAAGTTTGTTCGGAGTCTCAGATGACATCACGAACATGACGAGGAGTCTCGAAATGGTCAAGAGGTAAAGATTAATATATTGGAAGGTAGTATTCGGACAAGGAAGGGTTCCGAAGTGTATCGGGTACATATCGGAGTACCAAAGGGGTTACTGGAACCCCCCGAGAAAAGATATGGGCCATATGGGACATAGGAGGGAGGCTAACCAGCCCACAAGGGGCTGGTGCGCCCCCACAAGGGAGGAGGCCGAATTAGACTAGGGAAGGGGCGCTGAGGGAGTCCTGGATTAGGGGGTCTCCGGACAGCCAGACTGTTGGACTATGAAGATACAAGATTGAAGACTTCGTCCCGTGTCCGAATGGGACTCTCCTTGGCGTGGAAGGCAAGCTTGACAATACGGATATGTAGATCTCCTCCCTTGTAACTGACTATGTGTAACCCTAGCCCCCTCCGGTGTCTATATAAACCGGAGGGTTTAGTCCGTAGGACAACAAATGATTATACCATAGGCTAGCTTCTAGGGTTTAGCCTCTACGATCTCGTGGTAGATCAACTCTTGTAATACTCATATCATCAAGATCAATCAAGCAGGACGTAGGGTATTACCTCCATCGAGAGGGCCCGAACCTGGGTAAACATCGTGTCCCCCGCCTCCTGTTACCATCCGCCTTAGACGCACAGTTCGGGACCCCCTACCCGAGATCCGCCGGTTTTGACACTGACATTGGTGCTTTCATTGAGAGTTCCACTGTGTCGTCATCATAAGGAAGGATGGCTCGTCTCGTTGTCAAGAACAACATCACCTCTTGGGGAGCCCTGGCTGTAGGCCAAACTCTCTGACTAGGCGGTTTCGTCATGACCGCCCGCTCGGCCGCTGCACCGACAATGACTTCTCGGGTCATCGAAAATAGACTCCACGTCGGCTCGAAATTCACCGAGCAGATGGATCCAACGGAGCTCTCCTCTTTGAACGACCTCTTGGATCGCATCGCCGCTCTGGGAGTCGCTACGGACTATGATCGGATTGGGCTTAAACCCGACCAAAGGGAGATTAACTCTCCGCCGGTCACCCATCAGATAGCGGTGGTGGAGGAGCAATGCAGCGATTCTCCCTCTATACTAAGGACGAACTATGTCCGGATTCCCGAGCTCTCCGAGCCAGATATCCGTCCACGGGAGGACGTCGCCCTAACCCTGAACCTAGAATAAGGCAGCATGCCGAACCTGTGGGGCAACATCCCTGTCACAGCACTAGAATTTGTTGTAATTAGTTGCATTTGAGAGCATCATGCATCATGTCTAAATTCTGAAAGTTGAATTGAGGTTAGTTGAAACCCTTAGAAGTCACCTCAGAAATAATCAACATTAAAATCTTTTCAAATGGGCCCAAGAAAATGTTGGTGTTTCTCTTTGAAAATATTGGCCAGAACTAAAATTCAAACCAATATTTTCAGGAGCTCATAAATATTTATTTTGGGCATTTGGAATTAATTCAATAATTATTTGTATTGGATTTATATTTGATATATTTCAAATATGATCCAATAATTCTGGAAATTGTTGTGGGGCTTTATATTAATGTCACTAGTCCATACAACAATTTACAGAAGCTCAGAAAATGATTTGGGTTAAAAATCAAATCAAAACAGATTTAAAGAAAAACAGAAACAAAAACTAAGAGAGAGGGAACTCACCTGGCAACCCACCTGGCAGGCCCATTGGCGGCCCAGCCCACTGGCCTGAAGCGGTTGTCTTCAACCTCTGCCAGTAGTCAGAGGCGTGTCGACAACGCGCGCACCAGAGCTCCACCTCCTGCTTGCCACCGAGGCGCCCCGACGCGTCTAGAGACGCCCCGCAGCCCCCTCTGCCTCTCCAATCACTCTCTGCTCTCTCCCTCGCTCTCCAGCCCCTTCCCCGTAGCTCACCCGAGAGCGACCGCCGCCGCCGTTCGCTGCCACCGTGCCTAGAGCCATCCCCTCACCCTTCCGCCATGCCCAAAGGCTCCGCGTCGACGCCACGGAGCTCCAAGACGAACCACGCGCCCGCGGGACGCCTATAGCAACTCCATCATCTTCATCTTTGCCATCGGCCGCCGAAGATCTCCCTCGCCGCCCCGCTCGCTCCAGCCTCTTCCCGAGCTCGCCAACCACTCTGTTCGATCCACTGTGAGCGTCTGCGTCGATTCCCCCTCTCTCCTCGCTCTTTCCCTCCCACTAACACTGTTGCCCGTCATGGCCGAGAGCTCGGCTCCGCCGGCCATGCCACCGCCGTGGCCACCTGTCACATAGAGCTGCAACCAAGCACATAGTCGTGCTCAGCGCAACGCTAGAAGCCCAAAACCCCCTCTAGATGCTCTTGTCGTGCTTAGCAACCCCGAAACCGCCGAGACCCGAACTCCGGCCACCGCATTCATGCTCGCCGCCGTCGACTCATACCACCCCAGCTCCTCCCGCTTGGCCTACCAGATGCGCGCGAGCCCCAGCTACGCGTAGGACCAAACCGCGGTCGATTTGGTCGATCGTGGGCAAATTCTGAGCCCCTCCGCCGTCTCGGGTTTCACCGGCGACGAGCCATGTACCAAGTCCGGCGGGTTTGACCCCGCTTGACCGGGGTTTGACTTCCCCCGTGACCCACTGACGTGTGGGCCAGGCCCCTGCTTAATTAAGCGATAGATTAATTAGCGTTAATTAACTTAGTTAGATAGGTTAGCCTCTGACATGTGGGCCCAGGCCTTAACTAAACTAGATTAGGTTTAGTTAATTTTAATTAACCTTGTTAATTAACAATGTCACTGACGTGTGGACCCCACATGTCAGGTTTGACCTGGACCGAGCTGTTGACCTGCTGACGTCACTGTGAGGTCATGCTGACAAAGTAATTCCTTTCTGGAATTTAAATAAATCTGAAATGATTTACTATTTTTAGAAAATGCTCAAAACTTCCAAAAAACATAGAAATTCAACCGTAACTCCAAATGAACTAATTTATATATGAAAAATGATCAGAAAAATCCAGTATATCCATCTATACCATTTTCATGAATGTTAGTACAACTTATAGCTACTGTTTAGGACACATCAAATGAATGGCATTTAAATAACCATATGTGGAGTTTAAATTTGAACCTTGGGTTCAAACCAACTACACTTAATTGTGTTGCTAGTTGCATTAGGCCAAATCACATCATATTGCCATGTCATGATCATGCATCATATTGTGCATTGCATTGGTTGTGTTTCTTCTCTGTTTGCCGGTGTTGTTCCCCCTCAGTAGACGTTGTTCTGACGTTGTGAACGTTGACACTGATGAAGACCCAATGCTATTTTCAGAAGTGCTAGGCAAGCAAAACCCCCTTGTTCATTCCGATACAATCCCACTCTCTCGCTCCTGCTCTCTTTTACTGCATTAGGACAACACCGATTCAACTGTTACATGTTGCGGTAGTTGAACCCCTTTCCTATGCATGACCTGTCATTGCCACAGTAAATAGATGAAACCCACTAGCATGAGTAGGAATTGTTTGAGCCCTGATGTGCCAACTCATTCATGTTTGTTGTCATGCCTGCTACTGTATAGAGTTGAGTCAGGTCTGATTCATTAGGAATGAATTGGAACATGGTGAACATGTCCTACCGTTGAGAGCTAAGTGTGTGAACATGATTTGGTAAAGGAAGCGATGAGAGGCCATGTAGGAGTACATGGTGGGTTGTCTCATTGCAGCCGCCCTTAGGAACTGATTTATGTGTTTGTGATCCATGAACAGTTACTACGACACATTGGGCTCCAGGCGCTCCAAGCTCTCTCGACTTATTAATCAACCTGATCTCTGTCCAGGAGTTGCAACTAGTTTCTGGTGTTTGCAGGTAGTGTTAGTAGTCTACCAAGTGGCACCCGATACATGTGGGCTTGGGACAGACTAGGCACGTGGCACGGTTTACCAAGTGGCACCCGGATGGTGGGCTTGGGAACCCTGCTCACATCGTTTGGGGCCGTGAGCGACACCCCGGCCGGATCTCCTTGCGGATGGAACCCGAATAGGTGATAAACCTGGACGAGAGACTTCTGTGATTAGCTAGGTCGTGGCCGACTCCCACACCAGGCTTCCGCTTGAAGGTTGCCGAGATACACGACGTGTACATGGTGGTAAGTGGAGAGAGCATGTGTGAAGAAGTACACCCCTGCAGGGTTATCATTATCTATTAGAATAGCCAGATTCCTCGGATATGGAAACTTGGACCCCTTGCATAGTTCATAGACAAGTGGAAGTGGATACTCTAAAATGCGCAAGATAAGCGTGAGTGCTATGGATGGCATTCTCGTAGGGAGACGGGAGCGGATCCATAGTGGAGTATTGATATGGTGAATTTGTGGACTCGTGTGCGCCACCTCAAAAGAGTTACTTGCAGTCGTAGTTCAGGATAGCCACCGAGTCAAAGCTGGCTTGCTGCAGTCAAACTCCACCACCCCTTTGTTGATACCGATGCATATGTAGTTAGTTCTGATGTAAGTCTTGCTGGGTACATTTGTACTCATGTTTGCTTAATTTATGTTTTGCAGAGAGAGTTCAGTCTCACTAGTAGTATCGCGTGGACTTCGACGTTTAGCTCATTACCTCAGCTACGATCTTGTATCCTTGGGAGGGTCTTGTAGATAGTTAGGCTTCTCAGCCTTCTTCATTTGTAGTTGTGTGTACTCAGACAAGTTAAGCTCCCGCATGTGCTTGTTGCTTGTATGCTTGGGAGGGTCTATATGTTGGGTCATGAGACCCATGTTTGTAATATCTCGCTCCTCGGAGCCTAATGAATAAATACTTTGAGTCGTAGAGTTTTGTTGTGAAGCCATGTTATATTTTCACATATTGAGCATATTGTGTGTATGATTGAAATGCTTGGTATGTGTGGGATCCGACAACCTAGTTGTTTATCCTTGGCAGCCTCTCTTATGGTGAAATGTAGTATTGTGCTTCCATGAGCCATAGTAGTCCGCTAGAGCCAGGTTCACCGAAGTCCTGCTAGCCCAGCACTACTGCTTCGGAACACTTGACTGGCCGGCATGTGATTCACTTAGTTCCTGTGTCTGCCCCTTTGGGGAAATGTCACGCGATGACATCCGGAGTCCTGCCTAGCCTACTACAGCCCGATTCACCGGAGTCCTGTTAGCCTAGTGCTACAGCCCGGATTCGCACGCTACTGACTGAAATGTTCGATGTTGATTCATGTATGCCTGTCCCCATAAGTTAGTGCCACTTTGGGTTCACGACTAGTCATGTCGGCCCGGGTTCTCTGTCATATGGATGCTAGAGACACTATCATATACGTGATCCGAAAGGCGCAAACGGTCCCAGGCCATGGTAAGGCGACACTCGTGGAAATACCATGCGTGAGGCCGCAAAGTGATATGAGGTGTTACCGGCTAGATCGATGTGACTTGGAATCAGGGTCCTGACAGCTTTGGTATCAGAGCCTGACTGCCTGTAGGATTACCAAGCCAAGCTGGTCGAAGTTGAGTCTAGAAATGCTTTAGTTATATAAGGGAATTGATTGTGAATGGGAACGTAAGGCTCTTTTTACTCCTTTACCTTATACCCTTCTGCTCTGAGTCAACCTCTTCTTTTCTACGGGGGTTAAGAACTAGGCTTCTCTTCTATCTCAGGATGACGTGTTACTAAACCATAGTTGCCTAGGATTGTTGAGTTCAAGCCTCACTTCAGTTCCTACTACTTCCATATGTTCATAGCTGGCCTGAGAACCTTGATATTGTGATATTGAGTGGTTATGCCACCATTTTGCAGGATGTCTCAAATCATTTTGAGCATTTATAGCCGTTATGCTATCCGAGTCATCCCAGGTTTCTAAATAGTCTGATGCACATGCAAATCTTTCCTCCATGTTCTCGTTGTATTTTTGGGCCAGATTAATCACACTAATCGGTGTGTTGAGGTACTCCGTTGCCTTGACGTGTATGTTGGAGTTAGTATTATGACCCTAGGTGTCCTCGAGAATTTAGCAATGCTTCCGTATCCCCAGTGTGATGATTCTGGCCATCATTCTTGAAAGCATCCCGTGATGCCATTTAGTAGTAGGTATTCTACTCCTAGGTTTTGAACCCGAGATTCACTCTACTTCATGTTGTTAGTATTTGTTAGTTCCCTTAAGATATTAGTAACATTGTGATA
Source organism: Triticum aestivum (assembly GCF_018294505.1). Lineage (NCBI taxonomy): Eukaryota > Viridiplantae > Streptophyta > Magnoliopsida > Poales > Poaceae > Triticum > Triticum aestivum. The sequence goes on from NC_057794.1 coordinate 161,444,881, forward strand.
GTCCTCGAGGTCTGTGGTATTTCCTTCTTCCAAATACCATGAACCATTAAGGCAGAAGTTCTTTGAACCAAAAGATCACCATTAGAGTACTCCTGAGGAGTTCTCCATTCATAATTGTGATTGTGCCAGTTCTACCTTTCTGCATGGGTTATCCGGAAGAAATATGTTGAACTCGTTCGATATACTAATCTATGCATCCACAACTCAGAAAGTTATATGTTCCTTTGAGTTGTCCCCCTTCAGTTATATTCCGACCTTCACCTATCAATTGATAGTCAAGAGTATGTGAGCATTCGTTCATCGGTGCCTATCGTTCTTATGGTCCATCAAGCCATTCTAGTTCAGAATGACTAGGAGAAACAAACTCCAGCACCTCATCCATTTCTAGGATTGGGTCAAAGCAGTTGTATTTCGCAGATCAAATGCAATCAAGCTATTGGTCTGTTCTACCCTGAAGTATTATCCACTTTATGTCAGCAATGTCATGAGAATTGCACCTTCCCTTATGAATTCTTGACGTAGTGATACTTCTCTCCATCATTATTCATTCCTTGGTGTCGTGTTGTCGCAACCGAAATACCGACAAGTGAATTGTGATGTGTGAAATCAATACTCGTAGCAACTGTGTTGCTTGGTAGTTAATGGACAATAACCTCATACTTAGTGTGTTGGTTATGGAATCATGATTCTAATATAGATTGTGCAACCTAGACCATTTTCCTGGTGTACCCTTCGATCTTTGAGCTAGGATTGAATCCCTTGCTTTTCTGATTATGTCGTCTTGCCTTGAAAAGCAAGATTGTTCTCGAGCTTAGAGACCTATTAGTGGTTCGTGATTTTCCGAATATCTTCTCGGAAGTATTACCAGGTTTTCCCCCGACTGTTATGTTGAGCTCGTGATCATGTTGGTTTTCCTATAAACCACCCATTCTCCAAGATTCTGTCTTGGATACCCGTGAACTAGTTCAATAAGCTAAACAATAGCTTGGAGAGTTGGAAGATGAAAGCTTGTACCACTTAGTTCATTTTGAAAGGGATATCCTTGTGTTCATGTGGTTGTTTAAGAAAGATGATATCTTCATCGATTGGTCCCTGTGATCAGTTGTTGGACCTATCGTCTTGCCCCGAACCTTGATTTGAGTGTGGTCCATCGTCAAATCAAATCAGAACCAACGATATTCGTAATGCTGTCTTACTCGTGGTTGATCCCTCGAGCATACACCATGATATCTTTTGGGTCTGACCAATGCTATCACATTGTTCACATAATGGTGGAAGTCCAGTGATATGGCAATTCTGATGAGTTGTTGTTAAGCCCATCGGCAATATTTCCATCTTGTCCATGATTCATGTTGAACATCTAAGTTAGTGTTGGAAACTTTTGTAAGCATTTCTTCATCTCCCGTTCATGAAGTATATGTTTTGGTGAAAGAAGTGACTTTCTCCAAGTTCACGTGCATTAGGTGTAAGTTGCCGCCATGAATTTGAGAAAGGTTTGTTTTGTTTCCTCTAGAATCATCCCAAATCAGTCATGCATACGTGCGAAGTATTATATGGTTTGGTAGATCAATTACCTCCACTCCATATGTATTCCCTAGCACACCAAGCCACTGATTGATTTGTTCAAGTATAAGAAGTTCAAGTGTTATTCCTGAAGGGCCCAGACGGACTGAACTCGGTAGTGTTTTAATGTAAGACTACTATGTGGTCATGCTTGTCTTGGACAACATGCTCACATGTATGTGGCAGAACCAGCTCATGTTTTGGAGCTTGCTATCGTAGTTCATATCCCTAGAATCTCGCAACGTCATCTCGTCGGTTTGTGTTGCAAACTTTCTTTCCAGACACATTGTCTGAATTATCCTGTTACCAACCAGATTTGAATCTCAGGCAGATATGATGGTTGGAACTTCTTCCGAGAACTATGATATAGGTTCCAATGAAGTGGACACACCTAGCTTGAAGCATTGTTGTTGTAGTATCTTCATTAAGCTGTTTGGTCACCTCCCATGAGGATTTTGCATGACTTATTCTTGAAGTTGTTCCTTAGGGATCATTGTGCTCTTAGTTTCTTTGATGATTCTATAACCATTGGAACGTTGGAAACACTCTTGACTATTGAGATCTTCCCCAGTTTCCAGAATCATTCCCAACATTTGCATTTTGTTCCCAGCTTGCATCTCAGTAGTTGTTGCTCAGGATCATATTCAAAAGTGGACTTACCATGGGTCCCATCCATCTCCGATGATAAGAAAATCATCCATTACATTGTCTTCAACAAGGTAGTCCACATCATCCATTCTGGTATGAGTATGCCATTCTTTCGAATTCGTTCAAACAAACGTTTGTAAATTTCCTTAGGCTGGTAAGAAGAGTTCCAATGATCTCCGTATCAAAAGTAATTCTTTTTTCCACTTAAGGGAATAATTCTACGAGTCACCTCCTCTAAGATGTCTCGTTGTGCTATCATGGCAACTCAACTCCTCGCTACGTTGACAAGCGTTCACCACCTTCTTAAGTGTGGAATTGTTGCCTACCTAGTGAATCTTCGTCATCTGTTTCACTCCATCCCTCTGGATGTATGCTTCGTGTCTCAGCTCGAGAGATGTTTTCAATGTCTCACTCCATGAGTTGATCCTGAGTTGTTCGATCTTCAAGAAGATTGATTCTTCTAGATTTTCTTTTTTTTCTCGTTGTCGTGTTGGTTGAAGTTTCCGAAGCAAGACGTCGAGACAAAGATGCTGATGAATCAACGTTCTTACGAAGTGCAACCTGGATAGTGAAGACCGTGTCAGTTCCGTGTCCCCTCTGTCTTCTTACCTCACGTCTTGAATCTCGGGACGGGATTATTTTTTAGTGGGGGTGAGTTGTCACAGCCCTAAAATTTGTTGTAATTAGTTGCATTTTGAGAGCATCATGCATCATGTCTAAATTCCGAAAGTTGAATTGAAGTTAGTTGAAACCCTCAAAAGCCACCTCAGAAATAATCAACATTAAAATCTTTTCAAATGGGCCCAAGAAAATGTTCATGTTTCTCTTTGAAAATATTGGCCAGAACTAAAATTCAAACCAATATTTTCAGGAGCTCATAAATATTTATTTTGGGCATTTGGAATTAATTCAATAATTATTTGCATTGGATTTATATTTGATATATTTCAAATATGATCCAATAATTCTGGAAATTGCTGTGGGGCTTTATATTAATGTCACTAGTCCATACAACAATTTACAGAAGCTCAGAAAATGATTTGGGTTAAAAATCAAATCAAAACAGATTTTAAGAAAATAGAAAAACAAAAACAGAAACTGAGAGAGAGGGAACTCACTTGGCAACCCACCTGGCATGCCCACTGGCCTGAAGCCGTTTTCTTCAACCTCTGCCAGTAGGCAGAGGCGTGTCGACAGCGCGCGCCCGAGCTCCACCTCCTGCTTGCCACCGAGGCGCCCTGACGCATCATTTGAGACGCCTCGCAGCCCCCTCTGCCTCTCCCCTCACTCTCTGCTCTCTCCCTGGCTCTCTAGCCCCTTCCCCGTAGCTCACCTGAGAGCGACCGCCGCCGCCATTCGCTGCTACCGTGCCTAGAGCCACCCCCTCACCCTTCCGCCATGCCCAAAGGCTTCGCCTCGACGACACGGAGCTCCAAGACGAACCACGCGCCCGCGGGACGCCCGAAGCAACTCCATCATCTTCATCTTCGTCGTCGGCCGCCGGAGATCTCCCTCGCCGCCCCGCTCGCTCCAGCCTCTTCCCGAGCTCGCCAACCCCTCCGTTCGATCAATTGTGAGCATCTGCGTCGATTCCCCCTCTCTCCTGGCTCTTTCCCTCCCGCTAACACCGTTGCCCGTCGCGGCCGAGAGCTCGGCTCCGCAGGCCATGCCGCCGCCGTGGTCACTATCACATAGAGCTGCAACCAAGAACATAGTCGTGCTCAGCGCAACACCAGAAGCCCAAAACCCCCTCTAGTTGCTCCTGCCGTGCATCACAACACCAGAACCGCCGAGACCCGAACTCCAGCCGCCGCATTCGTGCTCGTCCGTCGTCGACTCAGACCACCCTAGCTCCTCCCTCTTGGCCTACCAGATGTGCGCGATCCCCAGCTACGTGTAGGACAAACCGCGGTTGATTTGGTCGATCATGGGCAAATTCCAAACCCCTCCGCTGTCTCGGGTTTCATCGGCGACGAGCGGTAGACCAAGTCCGGCGGGTTTGACCCCGCTTGACCGGGGTTTGACTTCCCCCCTGACCCACTGATGTGTGGGCCAGGCCCCTGTTTAATTAAGCAATAGATTAATTAGCGTTAATTAACTTAGTTAGATACGTTAGCCTCTCACATGTGGGCCCTGGCCTTAACTAAACTAGATTAGGTTTAGTTAATTTTAATTAACCTTGTTAGTTAACTGTGTCACTGATGTGTGGACCCCACACGTCAGGTTTGACCTGGACCGAGCCGTTGACCTGCTGACGTCACTGTGAGGTCATGCTGACGGAATAATACCTTTCTGGAATTTAAATAAATCTTAAATAATTTATTATTTTCAGAAAATGCCCAAAACTTCCAAAAATCATAGAAATTCAACCGTAACTCCAAATGAAATAATTTATATATGAAATTGATCAGAAAAATCCAATCTATCCATCTGTACCATTTTCATGCATGTTAGAACAACTTATAGCTACTGTTTAGGAAAAATCAAATGAATGGCATTTAAATAACCATATGTGGAGTTTGAATTTGAACCTTGGGTTCAAACCAACTACACTTAATTGTGTTGCTAGTTGTATTAGGCCAAATCACATCATATTGCCATGTCATGATCATGCATCATATTGTGCATTGCATTGATTGTGTTTCTTCTCTGTTTGCCGGTATTGTTCCCCCTCAGTAGACGTTGTTCCGACACTGTGATCGTTGACATTGATGAAGACCCAATGCTATCTTCAGAAGTGTCAGGCAAGCAAAACCCCCTTGTTCATTCTGATACAATCCCACTCCCTCACTCCTGCTCTCATTTACTGCATTAGGACAACACTGATTCAACTGTTACATGCTACGGTTGTTGAACCCCTTTCCTCTGCATGACCTGTCATTGCCACAGTAAATAGATGAAACCCACTAGCATGAGTAGGAATTGTTTGTGCCCTGATGTGCCTACTCATTCATGCTTGTTGTCATGCCTGCTACAGCTTAGAGTTGTGTCAGGTCTGATTCATCGGGAATGAATTGGAACGTGGTGAACATGTCCTACCGTTGAGAGCTAAGTGTGTGAACACGATTTGGTAAAGGTAGCGGTGAGAGGCCATGTAGGAGTACATGGTGGGTTGTCTCATTGCAGCCGTCCTTAGGAATTGAGTTCTGTGTTTGTGATCCGTGAACAGTTACTACCACACATTGGGCTCCGGGCGCTCCAAGCTCTCTCGACTTATTAATCAACCTCATCTCTGTCCAGGAGTTGCAACTACTTTCTGGTGTTTGTAGGTAGTGTTAGTAGTCTACCAAGTGGCACCCGGTATAGGTGGGCTTGGGACAGTCTAGGCATAGTGCCACGGTGTACCAAGTGGCACCCGGATGGTGGGCTTGGCAACCTTGCTCACATCGTTTGGGGCTGTGAGCGGCACCCCGGCCGGATCTCCTTACGGATGGAACCCGAATAGGCGATAAACCTGGCCGAGAGACTTGTGTGATTAGTCAGGTCGTGGCCGACTCCCTCACCAGGCTTCCGCTTGAAGGTTGCTGAGATACACGACGCGTACATGGTGGTAAGTGGCGAGATCGTGTGTGAAGAAGTACACCCCTGCAGGGTTATCATTATCTATTCGAATAGCCGGATTCCTCGGATATGGAAACTTGGAACCCTAGCATAGTTCATAGACAAGTGGAAGTGGATACTCTAAAATGCGCAAGATAAGCGTGAGTGCTATGGATGGCGTTCTCGTAGGGAGATGGGAGCGGATCCATAGTGGAGTATTGATATGGTGAGTTTGTGTACACGTGTGCGCCACCTCAAACGAGTTACTTGTAGTAATAGTTTAGGATAGCCACCGAGTCAAAGCTGGCTTGCTGCAGTCAAATTCCACTAGTAGTATCGCGTGGACATCGACGTTTGGCTCGTTACCTCAGCTACGATCTTGTACCCTTGGGAGGGTCTTGTAGATAGTCAGGCTTCTCAGCCTTCTTCATTTGTAGTTGTCTGTACTAAGACAAGTTAAGCTTTCGCATGTGCTTGTTGCTTGTATGCTCTGTATGTTGGGTCATGAGACCCATGTTTGTAATATCTCGCTCCTCGGAGCCTAATGAATAAATACTTTGAGTCGTAGAGTTTTGTTGTGATTCCATGTTGTATTTTCACATATCGAGCATATTGTGTGTATGATTGAAATGCTTGGTATGTGTGGGATCCAACAACCTAGTTGTTTATCCTTGGTAGCCTCTCTTATAGGGAAATGTAGTCTTGTGCTTCCATGAGCCATAGTAGTCCGCTACAGCCCGGTTCACCGAAGTCCTGCTAGCCCAGCACTACTGCTCCGGAACACATGACTGGTCGGCATGTGATTCACTTTGTTCCTGTGTCTGTCCCTTTGGGAAAATGTCACGCGGTGACATCCGGAGTCCTGCCTAGCCTTCTACAGCCCAGTTCACCGGAGTCCTATTAGCCCAGTGCTACAACCCAGATTCGCACGCTACTGACCGGCATGCTCGATAATGATTCATGTATGCCTTTCCCTGTAAGTTAGTGCTACTTTGGGTTCACGACTAGTCATGTCGGCCCGGGTTCTCTGTCCTATGGATGCTAGCGACACTATCATATACGTGAGCCGAAAGGCGCAAACGGTCCCGGGCCATGGTAAGGCGACACCCGTGAGAATACCGTGCGTGAGGCCGCAAAGTGATATGAGGTGTTACCGGCTAGATCGATGTGACGTGGAATCAGGGTCCTGACAATCCGGGAGCTCGAACTTCCAAGATTGGGAACTCCCTCGCCCCTGGGTCTCATATTGGGTCAAGGTCTGGACTTAAATCCACCCACCCACCCAGATATAAACGATCTTTCCCAAATTAGGCAAGAGCCCCAAGGGACATTACATCACTATTGGGCAAGATTCCTCCTTGTAATGAATAAGGTCAAGGACTATCGCGAGGAAGACGCAATTTCTTTCTTTGGCAACAATTGCACGGACAAGGGAATCCTCAACGCCATAAGTCGACATGACATAGCACACTTCACTGACTTGGCGGCCATAGTACAGAAGTACTGTGCGATGGAAAGCGCCTGGAAAACCCAAACAAAATTTTGGGATAATCCGGCTCTAACAAAACCCCCAGTCCGAACTAAAAGGGTGCACTCTCATAAGTCGCCTGACTCAATTACAAAGAAGCAAAAGCCCACCACAGGGCATGGAACCGTATTGGAGGGATGGCTTAATGGGCCCTGCAAAATTCATAGTACAGCGGATACCATACCAACACATAGCCTTAGAGCATGTTGGGTACTCCGGCAGGTGGCCAAGAGCGGTGAGGATCTCCTCATTCAAAACATGGTAGAGCACCATCCCATGGATAACAATACAATATTGACAGTCTCTGAGACCTTCGCCTCAAATAATAGGCGTAAGCGAGCACTCTGTAGCCTTGCCGAAGTCTGCCACGTGGCAGCAATAAATCCATGGAGCGACACGGCTATCACCTTCAATGCCAGTGACTAACCTAAATTCCGAACAGCCCGAGCACCAGCCGCCTTGGTCCTCAGTCCAATTGTGGACGGCTTTCGGCTTACTAAAGTGCTCATGGACGGCAGCAGCGGATTAAACCTCATTTATGGGGAGACTCTTCAAAAAATGGAAATAGACAGGAACCGTATTGAGCAAAGCAGAACGACCTTCCGAGGAATCATCCCCAGTCGGGAGGCACGTTGTGCTGGGAAAATCACACTAGATGTGGTATTTGGCACTCCGGAGAATTACAGGTCCGAAGAAATTACATTCCAAGCGGCCCCGTTCAGTAGCGGATACCACGCCCTTCTAGGGTGGGAGGCATTCATGATCTTCCAAGCCATACCTCATTACGGGTACATGAAGCTCAAAATGCCCGGGTCCAATGGAATCATCGCTCTACCTAGTGATCTGGACATAGCACTCCGCGCCGAGAACAAAACAACCGCACTGGCCCTCGGGGCATTATCCGAAGCCCTTGCGGCGGAGGAATTAACTACGCTGCACTCCACAGTGGACAGGGACGACGTGACACTCGACAAAAGATCCAAGTCCACCTATTTTAAACTAGCAGATGAAATAGTCAAATTCCAAGTCCATCCAACGGACCCCAAAAAAACAGCATCCATCGGGGCACGGTTAAACCCCGCTGTAGACGCCGCACTACGGGAGTTCCTGCGTGAGAATTGGGACATATTCGCCTGGCATCCTTCAGACATGCCAGGAATGCCATGCAGGCTGGCCGAGCATAGCCTTAACATTCTAAAGGTATTCAAGCCGGTCAAGTAGACTCTTCGGCGTTTCTCTGAACCTAAGCGAAAATACATGGGAGAGGAGCTAGCCAAGTTACTGGAGGCCGGATTCATTAGAGAAATAAAACATTCGGACTGGCTAGCAAACCTGGTAATCGTACCAAAGAAGGACAAATCCTGGTGCCTATGCGTCGACTTCAAGGACCTTAATAAGGCTTGCCCAAAGGATCCCTTCCCCCTCCCTCGCATCGATCAATTTATCGACGCCACCACAGGACACGACTCATTGTGCTTCCTCGGCGCATACTCCGGTTACCACCAAATTAAGATGGCGGAATCCAATCAAGCCGCAACGGCATTTATCACTCCATACGGCCCCTTCTGTTTTAACACAATTCCCTTCAGGCTCAAAAATGTCGGCGCAACATATCAACACATGATTCAGACATGTCTGGAAAAAGCAGATCGACAAATGAGTGGAGGCATACGTAGACGATGTGGTCATTAAAACTAGACACATCGACTCCTTAATAGACGAATTGAGGCTCACGTTCGACAATCTCCAAACATACAACAATAAGCTCAATCCAGAAAAATGCGTTTTCGGCGTACCCGCCGGAAAGCTCCTGGGCTTCATCGTCTCCAGTAGAGGACCTGAAGCAAATCCAGATAAAATCCGAGCTCTATCGTAGTTGGCTATCCCAATTGACCTCAAGCAAATCCAGAAGTTAACTGGATGTGTGGCAGCCTTAAGCCGCTTTATCTCCTGATTAGGAGAAAAGGCACTCCCCCTTTATCACCTTCTTCAGCGCACCGAACACTTCGAGTGGACAGACGCAGCCACGGCCGGATTGGAAGAAATAAAAGCCATCCTGGCCACCAACCCAATCTTGGTCGCGCCAAATGTCGGTGAACCAATGCTGTTATATATAACGGAAACTCACCAAGTTGTAAGCGCAGTGCTCGTCGTCGAATGGGAGACGGACGAACATAAATTCCCACTTCAAAAGCCGGTATATTATGTATCCACTGTCCTCACTCCATGCAAATCACGGTACCCACATTATCAAAAGATAGCATACGTGGTATTCATGGCATCCCAGAAATTACGACACTACTTTCAAGAGTGTTCAATTACGATGGCCTCAGAAGTCCCAGTCAATGACATAATAAACAACTGCGATGCCACGGGCCAGATTGCCAAATGGGCTATCGAGCTCCTCCCGTTTGACATAACATATAGACCACGGCGAGCCATTAAGTCGCAAGTACTGGCCGATTTCGTCGCCGAGTGGACAGAAGCCGAACTCCCCAAAGACTATGCCGCGTACTCCAATTGGATCATGCACTTTGACGGCTCTAAAATGTTGGCTGGTCTGGGGGCTGGCATCGTCCTGACGTCCCCCACCAGAGATACAGACCAATACGTACTCCAAATACTATACACAGACTCCAACAACGCAGCCGAATACGAGGCTCTATTACATGGTCTCTGGATGGCAGTTTCCATGGGCATTCAACGCCTGGAGGTGCGTGGGGACTCAAAACTCGCAATATCTCAAATAAATGGAGACTTCGATGCAAGGATCCGAAAATTGCGGCATATCGCAATGCCATCCTCAAAATGTCAGCTCGGTTCGAGGGGCTTGAATTCCACCATGTGGCTCGGGGAAACAATCAGGTGGCGCATATCCTCGCCCGCATCGGTGCTAAGTGTGATCCTGTCCCACCTAACATCTTCTTAGAAAGGCTATTTAAGCCATCCATGGTATGGGAAGGGGACACCGGTAATAATAGTCTGGACCCGACGACAACACCAGATACCGAACACTCTGACATAATCAGAGGCTCTGCCATCGAAATACCACCTTCAGCCCACGTGATAATGGACATCATCGCCCCGTGGACAGAACCATTCCTGGCCTACCTAACCAGGCAGGAACTACCCGAGGACAAAAATGAGGCACGCTGCATAGTCCACGAGGGAGAGCTTTATAAGAAAAGCACTACTGGAGTCCTTCAAAGGTGCATCTCCGAAGAGGAAGGGTGGAAGCTTTTGGCAAAAATCCATGCTGGACTCGGCGGCCACCACACCGCAGCCCGGGCCCTTGTAAGCAAGGCCTTCCGTACATGTTTCTATTGGCCGACGGCCCGAGCAAATGCACATGATCTGGTCCAACATTGCGTCGGTTGCCAGCTTTTTGCAAACCAAAGCCATATGCCGCCTACCGCTCTCCAAACAATCCCCGTTACTTGTCCCTTTGCGGTGTGGGGGCTTGATATGGTCAGACCCCTCAAAGGGGGGACCCATAATAAAAAATACTTACTGGTCATGGTGGATAAATTCACCAAATGGATAGAAGCCAAACCCGTTAAAACGGCTGAATCCGGACCGGTGATAGACTTCATACCTGGGGTTGTACACCGTTATGGCATCCCCCACAGCATCATCACTGACAATGGCACGAACATTACAGCCGACGAGGAAAAACTTTGGTGCAGCAACATGGACATCAAGCATGATTATGCTTCTGTCTATCACCCACAAAGTAACGGTCAAGTCGAGCGACAAATTCGTCTTATCATGAGCGGCATCAAACCCAGATTAGTGCGGTCCTTAAAGGAATCAAACACGCACTGGGTAAAGGAGCTCGACTCTGTACTATGGGGGCTACGGACCACGCCGAATCGCACTACCGGATAGACATCGTTTTTTATGGTGTACGGCGCAGAGGCGGTTCTGCCTTGTGACATAATTCATGACTCACCTCGAGTGTGCATGTACGAAGAAAAAGAAGCCAAGCTCGATCGGCAGGACAGTTTGGACGCCTTGCAGGAGGAGCACGATGTGGAAAAAGCCCGTTCTGCATTCTATCAGCAACAGGCTCGAAAGTATCAAAGCAGAGAAGTAAGGGCCAAAACCTATAACATTGGCGAACTAGTTCTACGCCTGTCGGAGAAGAAAAAGAACAAACTCAAGCCCAAATGGGAAGGTCCCTTCAATATTGACCAGGTTCTGACCGGTGGAGCGTACTGTTTGCGGGATGCATCGGACAATCGACTTGAGCCAAACCCATGGAACACTGCCAGACTCCGAAGATTCTACGCCTAGTGCCAGACTCTATGTTCGTCTCCTTACCCCCGTCAATTTTTTGCATATCCGTTATCTGTCTTTTCTCTCTTTCTCTCTTCTTTTTTTTCTTCTCCTAAAGGCCTTAGAAGGCTAACTTGTGTCCTGACTACAAAATCTTGACGCGCTAACCGCGCTCATTATACCTGGGGGCTTCTTATACAGAAGCTTAATATAACTATTATTCTGGGCTTTATGCCCCACACATGTGTTATTCTTCCACATGTACCTTTTTCGCCATTATATGCATCGATATGACTTAAGTTTTGGCCAAGCTACGTTGCCTGGCTCTTGTATTTATGCCCTACTTTCACATTAATTTTGCTAGGGCATAAGGGGAGCACCTCTGCGATTGTTACTGCCGGGTCACCCGGATGTGTACCTCAGACTGGGTGAAGCTGAAAGCTAGCATTATTAAGGGAATATTCGGTCGGTGAACAAAATATGACTTTTATTGATTTTGATACATGCCCCCAGATGTTTATAGCCTGCGTCTCTTTTCGCAGTTCGGACATGCACATTAGGGCATGCATACCTAGGGAAAGAAACCCTTAACGGAACTATTCTCCCTGGAAGATGTTTCTTACTATCCATGTAATATAACATTGCTAGTTGGGTACTTGTCTGTTCAAGCACTTATGACCCCTACGCCTGCTTTCCACGCATACCACGGTTTTTACATAACCGAGTGGGTATTTGGATACACTCCGGACTATCGGGTCCAGAGGTCAAAGCGAAAAGGTCCGCCATGACAAATGATTTACAATCCGGCTAGGGACATTATATATTTCACTTAAAGTACACAGTCACTAAGACTGACTAAATTCTTCTTCTATACCATCCAACAGGTTGTCTAGCCTACAATCCTGTTGTGAATACTTTGCGGCTAATTCTACTTGGTCATACACCAAACTAACGGGGATCTCTTTCCCATCGGGCCCCACAGGTCCAACTTCAGCCATGTGGTTTGGGTCAGCTTTGGTATATCGTGTCTTCACCATGCCCCAGGCTTCCCTTGCACCTTGTCGGTAGGCTGATATCTTCCATAATCCGATGCGTCGCGGCACTCCCTTGAGCTTCTCTATAAGCTCCCCCATGCCTCCTGGCGGGGAGGCGGATGGCCACAAGGCTTGGGCAATACCCTGCATCACCTGCCGAACTTGTTCGTGCAGTTGTGAGAACTCTAGTAGAAGATCACCCGCAGACCCGGGCATCTCCTCCGCGGGACCCATCAGCATACCTGCAGACACAACTCTGTTAGCCGGCTTCTTCGCCAAACTCTTTCAACAGTTCGTTCAAGCACTTACTGAAAATGCCGCGTCGAAGCCGCTTATTATCCTTCACGGAGTCCGCAAGCTGGGCTCGGACATCTTTTAGTTCGACGCCCAGCTGGATATTGGCGTCCTCGAGATTATTTTTCTCCCGCCTGACCCACGTAAGCACGCGCTCGCCAGCATTTAGCTGTCGATTAGCACGTTGCGCATTCTCCGGCACGGCCTCCGGATTCACTCTGGAGTCAACTGCAACATCTATTGTTAGATTTGCATGCATGCCGCATACTATCTGGTACATGTCATTCTTTGCAATGGAAACAAGTGTTACCGGAGGGGGCCTTCTCGAACTCCTTGAACGCGGCAACCGCGGCCCGTAGCTGGGCTTTGCACTCTTCCAGCTCCTGAGACAATTGGGTATTCTTCTCTGTAAGAACATGCACAAATAATGATCCTTAAATTAGTTGTGTCAACTATTGCAAGTCTCAGGGGCTACTGATATATATAATCATAAGATTTTCTGAGCAGCACGGATGTACACGTCTCCTGAGTTGAAGACATCGAACGCCTCTTGGGAGAAACAAGCGTCACGGAGTACGGCCCGGCGACGCTTGTGATTCATGGCGCTCTCCACTTTGGAAATTGTAGCGGATAGTCTGTCTGCATCCTCTATAGGAGGAGCATCCGGCGTTCTCGCCGTGTTAGCTTCCGCCTCTATGTCCGGCCCTGGAGCCCGACTGGTGGAGGCGTGATCGGCAACCTCTCCGGATATAGTCCGGCGAGCGTTTTTCCTACTAGGAAACATGGACGTCATTATATTTTAAGAAATACGACAACCACGGAGCGAGGTTCTGTATCATACCTCTGCGTCGGCGTCTCAGTCCTGACCGCCTTCGTTATTAGCCTACTCGGCTTTGGTGTCCCTTGTTGGCGAGTCACCACGGGTTCAGCATGGCGTCCCGAGGGCCTTCCCTGTAAAACACCATATGTGTACGGTAGGTGAAGTGCATAAAAGGGGATCCTTCTCGGAAGCGGGGACTCCGGTTTTTCTTACATGCGATGCAGGGAGTAGCCCAGGATAGTCGGCTATGATGGCCACCATGGCATCATCGCAGCTCAATTGATAGAATGTCCTATCGATCAGCTCCACAAATATGTGTGGATCCTCTTCGAGTCCGGGATCGAGGGCCCGGTCAGGGTCCTCCGGTTGTGGAGGTGGGCTATTGACCTTCCTTACAGCTTTTCGCAGTTCCTGCCATGAAATGGCAAGGTGAGTATTTATGCCGAAGAATGCGGGAAAGTTGGGAGTAAAAAGTGACAGCTCACCCAGCTTGGAGGGTTGTACATGGAGAATCCATCCCGTGGCTTAATACGGATGAACTCCTCTTCCTCTCCCTTGAACAAAGTGCACAGAATTTTCGCTAGAGCAGCAACTGAGTCCGGTCCCTTACGCCCGCAGTGGGTGGCATCATCTTCCCCGTTAAAGCACCACATGGGGTGCCCTCGATATTGAAGTGGCTGCACCCCCCGCATTATACATATTGACACGACCTCGATTATTGTCAGTCCTGATTGAGCCAACACTTTTATACGGCCCATCAGGTAAAGGACTTCTCTGTTATCTTCCTCCTAAGGGCTCTGTGGGCGCCAGCTTCGGCGTTTCTTCAAAGGGGCAGTGTCGAACTCGAGAAGACTCATCCGAATAGGATCTGGAAGGGGGACGCCCTCCATGTAAAACTACTTTGAAGGCCAGTCTTTGGACGTCTTCTTTGGGGTACCGAACAGGTATCCGGTCCCGGCGATGCGCCATATTTCGGCTTTGCCCACTTGATATATTGACCCCTTCTGTGTACGGGGCACAAGGCAGAATAGCCTCTTCCACAGATCGAAATGAGCTTCACAGCCCAGAAACAGCTCACAAAGGGCAACATAACTAGCAATGTGTAATATGGAAGCGGGGGTCAAATTATGCAACTGGAGGCCATAAAACTCCAGGAGCCCGCGGAGGAACGGATGGATTGGAAATCCAAGTCCCCTTAGTAAATAAGGGACAAGGGATACCCGCTCCCCCTTGGAGGGATTGGGGAAGCTCTCCGCTTGCTCCCCTCCATTATAGGTGGCGAGCCCAGCTCGAACGGGGACCATATACGCTGGAGGGAGAAATCCCTGGGTCTATAACTCTGCTAATTGGCTGTGCGGGACGGAAAACTTCTCCCAATTACCAGGCTTAGGGCTACAGGAGCGGGAGGAGGAGCTATGATGACCGGCCATGTTTGAATGTATTTTTTCAAACACGCTCCGATGGATACTCGCCGTGGGAGGATGGTGTGGTCTGGATCTAAAAATCCCCATCTCTTTAATAGACAGTTTACTTACATGTCTAGGGTGGAAAATGTAAAAATGCCCTGGCTCCTCGCATTCGCTCGACAAGTGGAAGATAGCCCTTATTGAGCACGGAAGCCAACAAGTGCAACATTTATGGGGAGCCGGACACTACTCAGCAGATATTCAGAACTTGTAGAAGAACCCGCTTGCAATGCCGAAGACAATCTCCGCGCTGGACTCATCATCATTGAAGCCTAGTTCGGGGGCTACTGAGGGAGTCCTGGATTAGGGGGTCTCCGGACAGCTGGACTATATCCTTCAGCCGGATTATTGAACTATGAAGATACAAGATTGAAGACTTGTGGCCAGCCACCTCCTCCTTGGCACGCCCCTTGTGGCCAGCCACCTCCTCCCCTCCTTTATATACGGGGGCGAGGGGCACCCCAAAGACACAATAGTTGTTCCCTTAGCCGTGTACGGTGCCCCCCTCCACAGTTTACTCCTCCGGTCATAGCGTCATAGTGCTTAGGTGAAGCCTTGCATGGATCACATCACTATCATTGTCCCACGCCGTCGTGCTGACGGAAATCTCCATCGACCCTCTACTGGATCAAGAGTTTGAGGGACGTCATCGAACTAAACGTGTGCTGAACACATAGGTGCCGTACGTTTGGTACTAGATTGGTTGGACTGTGAAGACGTTCGACTACATCAACCGTGTTAACCTAACACTTCCACTTTTGGTCTATGAGGGTACGTGGACACACTCACCCCCTCTTGTTGCTATGCATCTCCTAGATAGATCTTGCATGATCATAGGAATTTTTTTGAAATTGCATACTACGTTCCCCAATAGTGGCATCCGAGCTAGGTCTATGCGTAGATGATATGCACGAGTAGAACACAAAGAGTTGTGGGTGATAATAGTCATACTACTTACCACCAACGTCTTATTTTGATTCGGCGATATTGTTGGATGAAGCGGCCCGGACCAACATTACATGACCACGTTCATGAGACCGGTTCTACCGACGTGCTTTTGCACACAGGTGGCTTGCGGGTGTCTGTTTCTCCAACTTTAGTTGAATCGAATTTGACTACGGCCGGTCCTTGTTGAAAGTTACAACAGCACACTTGACGAAAAATTGTTGTGGTTTTGATGCGTAGGTAAGAACGGTTCTTGCTAGAAGCCCGTAGCAGCCACGCAAACCTTGCAACCAGAAAGTAGAGGATGTCTTACTTGTTTTTGCAGGACATGTTGTGATGTGATATGGTCAACACATGATATATAAATTGGTGTATGAGATGATCATGTTTTGTAGAAGTTATCGGCAACTGGCAAGAGCCTTATGGTTGTCGCTTTATTGTATGAAATGCAATCGCCGTGTAATTGCTTTACTTTATCACTAAGTGGTAGCGCTAGTCATAGAAGCCATAGTTGGCGAGACGACAACGATTCTATGATGGAGATCAAGGTGTCAAGCCGGTGATGATGGAGATCATGACGATGCTTTGGAGATAGAGATCAAAGGCACAAGATGATGATGGCCATATCATGTCACATATTTTTGCATGTGATGTTTATCTTTTATGCATCTTATATTGCTTAGTACGGCGGTAGCATTATAAGATGATCCCTCACTAAATTTCAAGGTATAAGTGTTTGTCGGCGTACTGGGAATAGGGCTCCCCAGACTTGTCTGCCTGCAGCCCGCGGCGTGGCTCCTCTAGCGGCCTGGTACGGTCCGTCTTCACCAGCAAACACTTAGGACCCTCACGAGGCGGACGACACAAGACCTCCTTAGGGGCAGCCTCGCTATGCTGGCTCGCGAGGAGCGAAGAGATCAAGGCAAGGGGCACCTCGCGAGGTTCTCGTGATGCGAGCCATGACAACCAAGGCCAGGCACGTACCATGAGGCCGCCAGTGCACGCAATGTGCTCATTTCCTAATTGCTGCTAAAGAGGCAAGCGCAGGCGAGGAGTCCCGAGGCATCAGGCAAAGGTTTCCATATCGGTGCAACAAGACCAAGACCAATAGGACGGCAGGACGGAGGTCACCGTAGAGCCTAGAACGATGTCACCACCTGAGCCTTTGGCAGGTGAAGACCACCTTTTGTCAGGATTACTTGTACTAGTTGTCTCCCTTCGAATTTGGCTGTTGTTGGATCCCTTCCCACCAACATCTGGGAAGAGGACCAGGGCCTCTATAAATAGGACTAGCCACCACAGTAGGAAAGATAGATTGATTTGGGATCGGATCCATTCCATCCTCAACCACACAACTCATCGAGCCCAAGAACACCTCTCCTCTGGAGGTTGTTCTTCCCCTGTACTTGTTCATCCTCAGCCCACAAGGCAATCGACCACACCACACTAGAGTAGGGTATTACACCACATCGGTGGCCCGAACCAGTATAAACTCTTGTGTCCCTTGTTCTTCGAGTTGGGCGAGGTAGGTTTTTAGATCGTTGTGAGGGCATGAGGGGGAAGGAAAGATCTTCGTCCGCACCCCAGGTTTCAAACCTCAAGGGTTTTGACGGAACCCGAAATTCGACATTTGGCGCACCAGGTAGGGGTGCGTTGAAGCTTTCCTTTCATCGACCCATGCTCCTCCACCTCTGTGTCTGTCCCCATCGCTGGCGTTGCTCCTCCGGCTGAGATGACGGATGCCCATGACTGCGCCAAGGGGCTCAGAGCCCTTCCCCACGCCTTGCGACGGGTACAATGGCCGCCCAAGTTCAAAACAGAGATGCTGCCGTGTTACGACGGCGCGGCGGACCCGACGACCTTCCTTCTGGCATATGAAGAGGCCATCGTGAGGCTAGAGGCGATGGCAAGGTCATGGCCAACTGGCTTCCCATGGCCCTCGCTGGTGCACCACTTGCCTGGCTGCTCACCCTCCCAGGATCCTCAGTGGCATCTTGGGAGGAGCTACGCAGCCTCTTCGTCGCGCACTTCACGGCACCGGTGCCCCTCGCCGTCGTAGCCCTCCTTGGCGGCTTGCAAGCGCCGCCCTCGGACTGTCACACCAAGTAGTTCTTTCGCTAGATCTGTGCCTCTTCCATGCAGCAAGGAGCTCCCCTGGGTTGGGCGGTGCCCAAAGCCGACATCACCTTCGACTCGGGGGATCACCTCGTCACCACCATCGGCTCGGGCGTGCTCCCAATGCTTTGCACACCCACCATCTGCAACATAGCTGTCACCAAGACCCTCATCGACGGCGGCGCTGGCCTCAACGTGCTCTCTGTGGAAGCTTTTAGCCTTCTTCACGTGCCACTCGAACGGCTTCAATCCAGCAAGCCCTTCTTCGGGGTTGGTGGCGGCTCCGCCAGCCCCCTGGGGCAGATCCGCCTTCCTGTGACCTTCGGCACTCGCGACAACTACCGCACCGAGCTGATCGACTTCGACATTGCTCGCATTGGCCTCCCATACAACGCCATCCTTGGGTACCCAACTCTGGCTCAGTTTATGGCGGTGACCCATCCGGCCTACAACCACATGAAGATGCCCGAGAGCAAGGACGTTCTCATCGTAGTTGGAGACACCAAGGAGGCTCTGGCGGCGCTCAAGCTTGCCCTCAAAACCGCCGCAGTGGCACGACCAGCCGACGAGGCCACCCCTGGAGCCAAGGAGGCCGCACCAGCAAAGAAGAAGCAGTTGTTCACTCAAGATCGGGCTGAAACTAAGTAGGTACTAGTCGAGGAAGACGGTTCCTCAGGAGCCACCTTCACCATAGGCGCCAACCTCTACCTAGACTAGGAGGATGCGTTGGTGAGGTTCCTACACGCGAACAAGGATGTATTCGCCTGGGAACCCAAGCAGCTAGTTGGGGTCCCAAGGGGGTGATCGAGCATCATTTGAGGGTGTGCCCCAATGTGCGCCCTGTGAAGCAGAAGGCGCGGCGACAGTCCACGGAGAAGCAGTGCTTCATCATCCAGGAAACCCGCAAGCTGGAGACAACAGGTGTCATTCGCGAGGTTCGGTACCCTGAGTAGCTGGCGAACCCCGTCATCGTATCGAAGAAAGGTAGGAAGGAGCGCATGTGTGTCGACTTCACCAACCTCAGCAAGGCTTGTCCCCAAGACCCGTTCCCGCTTCTGCGCATCGGCCAGATTGTCGAATCCATGGCCGAGTGCGACCTGCTGTGCTTCCTAGATGTGCTCTTAGGCTATCACCAGATCAAGATGGTAGTAGAGGATGTGGAGAACACGGCCTTCCTGACCCCGTGTGGGGTTTACTGCTACACTTGCATGCCGTTCGGGCTGCGCAACGCAGGCGCGACCTTCCAGCGGCTGATGCACATTGCCCTGGGTCAGCAGCTCGAGAGGAACGATGAAGGCTACGTTGACGACATCATGGTAAAATCTCGGGAGGTGAGAACTTTGATTCAGGACCTGGAGGAGACCTTCACGAGCCTGCGCCAAGTGGACTTGCGCCTCAACCCAGGGAAGTGCGTGTTTGGTGTCCCCTCCAGCAAGTTGTTGGGCTTCCTCGTGTCCCACAGGGGGGATCGAGGCTCACCCGGAGAAGGTCAAGGCGATAGAAGACATGATCCCACCACAAACTCTCAAGGAGATGTAGAAGCTTGCGGGTTGCCTGACCTGGCTGGGGCGCTTCATCTCCAAGTTGGGAGAGCGTGCCCTGCCATTCTTCAAGCTAATGAAGAAGAAGGACCCGTTTGACTGTACCCCCGAGGCCGACCAAGCGTTTCAAGACCTCAAGAGATACCTGACCAGCCCTCTGGTGATGGTGGCGCCTCGCCCTCTTGAGCCCCTGGTGCTTTACCTTACCGCCACTCCCTACTCCGCTAGCGCAGCTCTAGTGGCGGTTCGGGAAGAGCGCCAGGCCAAGGGTCCGCTGTGCTGCACCTCCAGCCTGGGCGACAGGGACATAGAGGGCACCGCAAAAGTGGCGGCAACACCAACGAGTGATCAGGCCCAACAAGGCAGCGTTCGCAGGCTTGCAGAGGCCCTAGTGGATGACCAGGCTCCTAGGGTCCCGTCACCTCAAGAGACGCCCCAACTTCTGGTAGACGCAGGCTCTGTCGACACTCCCGCCCTCGTCGAGCACCCATGTACTTTGTCAGCACGGTGCTGCGGGATGCAAGGGCATGGTACCCCATGCCTCAAAAGCTCTTGCTGGCGCTCTTGGTGGCCTCGCGTAAGCTGCATGACTAATTCCAAGGTCACCCAATCAAGGTCGTCTCAGCCTACCTGCTAGAGAGGGTACTCAGGAGCCCCAATGCTTCTGGAAGAGTCGCTGAATGGAACATCAAGCTGCAAGCATTCCAGGTGGAGTTCAGCACAAGAAGGGTCATCAAGGGAGCCGCGCTTGCCAACTTCGTGGTAGAATGGACTAACACCCCAGGGCTTGAAGCAGGCGAAGACCGATACCTCTCACTAGGAAGTGAAGCACCAGATGGCTAGGTCATGTATTTCAATGGCACAGTCACATGCCAGGGCGCGGGAGCTAGAGCGGTGCTCATCTCACCTAGTCAGGAGAAGCTCTACTACGCTGTGCAGCTCTGCTTCCAACAATACGAGAAGGTCTCCAACAACATTGCAAAGTACGAAGACCTCACCGCTGGCCTTAAGGCTGCGGTGGCCTTGGGCGTGAAGCGCCTCACCATCAGGGGCGACTCACAGCTCCTCGTCAACTTCTCCAACAAGGTATACGAGCCGATGGACAAGCATATGGAGGCATACCTAGCGGAGGTACGCAAAATGGAAAAGCAGTTCTTGGGCCTAGAGTTGCAGCACGTGCCCCGTGGCACCAATAAGGAGGCTGATTACATTGCCAAAAGGGCATCCAAGCGCCAACCCCAAGAGTCTGGCATCTTCGAGGAGCGGCTCTTCAAGCCTTCGGCAGCACCTCCACTTTCAGGGTCGGCGCAGCCACAGGAGGAACTCCCCCAACCACCTACCTCGGGAGCCCCAACCTGCGGCCCGACCTCGGGAACGCACCTACTCCTGGCGCTCGAGCCTCAGGAGGGGTGATGGACCAAGGAGTTCAAGGAATACCTGACGCAAGGGACACTGCCGGAGAAAGAGGAGGACGCGGAGCGCGTGGCCCGACAGGCTATGGCATACTGCATCCAGGACGATGGGCTATACAGGAAGTGGCCAAATGACGTTTCCTTGTGATGCATCTCCAGGTAACAGGGGAACGAGTTTCTAGCTAACATACACGGTGGAGACTGCGGGCACCACTCATCGTCACGAACCCTCGTCGGCAAGGCATTCCGCAGCGGGTTCTACTGTCGTACGACACTCAACGATGCGACCGAGCTGGTGAAGTCCTGTGAGGCTTGCCAATTCCACGCCAAGCAGATCCATCAGCCAGCTTAGGGCCTCGAGACCATCCCGTTCTCGTGGCCATTTGCATTATGGGGGCTTGATATCCTAGGTCCATTCCCTCGAGCGCCTGGGGGCTACCGCTACCTCTACGTCGCCATAGACAAGTTCACCAAATGGGCGGAGGTATAAGTTGTCCGCACCATCCTGGCCGGTTTGGCGGTGAAGTTCATCATGGGTCTCGTGAGCCAGTTCAGGGTCCCTAACCACATCATCACCGACAATGGATTGCGGTTTACTAGCAATCTCTTCAAGACATATTGTGCTAACCTTGGAACGCAGATCTGCTACGCTTCGGTGGCACACCCCAGGAGCAATGGTCAAGCCGAACGCACCAACGTGGAAGTCCTAAGAGGCCTCAAGACCAGGACCTTTAAGAAGAAGCTCGAGGCCTGCGACAGGAGCTGACACGATGACCTCCTCCAGGTTCCAGTCCCATGTGTTCTTCATGGATGGCACGATCCATAGCGGTGGGCAACGGGAATCATTGTCACAGCTTTCTAGTCCGGTTCCACATGATGGAGACTCATCCAAGCTGAAGCGGCATAAATCTGGGATAGCATTTCCCAGCATGTCGTTCATCCGGTGGTGTGCACTAAAGACACAACCATGCTTCATGAACGGCAGGCCTTCCATGTCATGCATGGAAGGTGGCATCCGCTTCACAATGGGGTAGCTATCCCCAATGAAAAGCGAGTACTCTCCAAGAGTGTTCCTCGGCACCCACGTAGCATCACGGGGGTCGAACTCGGCGCCGTTCATCTGGTACACATGGCATCTCAGATCTGGACACATGGTGATGTACATAGTCAAGGTCCATGCATAATAATGTTGTGCTCAAATATGGCGGTCAGTAATACTGTGCAGCAAATAGTACTACTCCGATATAAAGGAAGTAAAATAACAGTCTTATTATATATAGCCACTCTTGGCTACTTGGATGAGATAGTAAGACATGGAAAAACAAAAATGGTGGCAGCTAGTGGGTTCAAGTCTTCAAGGGCCTAGCTAGCTATACGCGTCCTCCAAGGTAAAAATTACTACTACTAGTACGTAAGTAGAGTACTAGTACAACAATGAAAGAGAAGGCGAGAGGGTTAGAAAATGGAATACCTGGGTAGATGGTAATGGTCCGATCGTGGTAGATTGTGTGACCATGTTGCACATCAGTGGTACCATGGGTAAGGACTGCTAAGGTAGTTGATCCCAATATGCCAAAGTCGGCTACAAGGTTCCAGGTTCGACCGAATCGCGGATGCAAATGCACATCCAGGATCCGCGATCTTATTTTGATCGCGGGATGACTGGTCCCTGCAAAATAATGGAGTACCGTTAGGGATGCAAATGATGGTTTGTGCATTCCATTTGTAATCTCCCGTACTTTAGGATGGCAACCAGATGAAACAAGTCCCCTGGCTTGTCACCACGAAGATGCGGCCTGGATGGCGACGGCATCTTTGAACGTGTAGGGGTATAAATCTGTCGCCGCCAACATGCACCAGCCTCTGTCGTTACTGCCTCTTGCATTGATGGCAATCCTTATGTCGAACACCGCAATGAGATAGTAATCATCGTAGCCACGTCGCTTTGTCGGTGGGTCCCAATTGCTATCTTCTTCAATCTCACGTAGGCATCTTCTACCTCTTGAGGACTTACGTTGGTTTTCCCTTGGAGAGGAAATGGTGATGCAGCAAAGTAGCGTAAGTATTTCCCTTAGTTTTTGAGAACTAAGGTATCAATCTAGTAGGAGGCCACGCACGAGTACCTCACACCTACACAAACAAATAAATACTCGCAACCAACGCGATACGGGGTTGTCAATCCCTACACGATCACTTACGAGAGTGAGATCCGATAGATATGATAAGATAATAGTTTTGGTACTTTTATGATAAAGATGAAATGTAAAATAAAAGGCAATAAAAATAACTAAGTGTTGTAAGATTAATATGATGGAAGATAGACCCGGGGGCCTTAGGTTTCACTAGTGGCTTCTCTCGAGAGCATAAGTATTCATAGTGCGTAAACAAATTACTGTTGAGCAATTGACAGAATTGAGCATGGTTATGATAATATCTATGTATGATCATGTATATAGTCATCACGTCCGAGACAAGTAGACCGACTCCTGCATGCATCTACTACTATTACTCCACACATCAGCCGCTATCCAGCATGCATCTAGAGTATTAAGTTCATAAGAACAGAGTAACACTTTAAGCAAGATGACATGATGTAGAGGGATAAACTCATGCAATTGATGAAAACCTCATCTCGTTATCCTCGATGGCAACAATACAATACGTGCCTTGCTGCCCCTACTGTCACTGGGAAAGGACACCACAAGATTGAACCCAAAGCTAAGCACTTCTCCCATTGCAAGAAAGATCAATCTAGTCGGCCAAACCAAACTGATAATTCGAAGAGACTTGCAAAGATAACCAATCATACATAAAAGAATTCAGAGAAGATTCAAATATTGTTCATAGATAAACTTGATAATAAACCCACAATTCATTGGTCTCAACAAACACACCGCAAAAGAAGATTACATCGAATAGATATCCACAAGAGAGGGGGAGAACTTTGTATTGAGGTCCAAAAAGAGAGAAGAAGACATCTAGCTAATAACTATGGACTCGTAGGTCTGAGGTAAACTACTCACACTTCATCGGAAGGGCTATAGTGTTGATGTAGAAGCCCTCCGTGATCGATGCCCCCTCCGGCGGAGCTCCGGAACAGGCCCAAGATGGGATCTCGTGGATACATAAAGTTACAGCGGTGGAATTAGGGTTTTGGCTCCGTATCTAGTAGTTTGGGGGTACGTAGGTATATATAGGAGGAAGGAGTATGTCGGTGGAGCAATAGGGGGCCCACGAGGGTGGAGTGCG
>NC_057794.1:161469547-161476190 GCF_018294505.1 Triticum aestivum
TAGGCGCGCCCCTACCTCGTGGCCTCCTGGTTGATGTCTTGACGTAGGGTCCAAGTCCTCTGGATCATGTTCGTTCCGAAAATCACATTCCCGAAGGTTTCACTCCGTCTGGACTCCGTTTGATATTCTTTTTCTATGAAACCCTAAAATAGGCAAAAAACAGCAATCTGGGTTGGGCCTCCGGTTAATAGGTTAGTCCCAAAAATAATATAAAAGTGTATAATTAAGCCCAATAATGTCCAAAACTGAATATAATATAGCATGGAACAATAAAAATTTATAGATATGTTGGAGACGTATCAAGCATCCCCAAGCTTAATTCCTGCTCGTCCTCGAGTGGGTAAATGATAAAAACAGAATTTTTGATGTGGAATGCTACTTGGCATATTTTCAATGTAATTCTTCTTAATTTTGGTATGAATATTCAGATCCGAAAGATTCAAGATAAAAGTTCAGTGTTGACATAAAAGTAATAACACTTCAAGCATACTAACTAAGCAATTATGTCCTCTCAAAATAACATGGGCAAAGAAAGTTCATCCCTCCAAAATCATATAGTTTAGTCATGCTCCATTTTTCTCACACAAGAATGCCCTCATCATGCACAACCCCAATAACAAGCCAAGCAATTGTTTCATACTTTACTAATCTCGAACTTTTTCAACCTTCACACAATATATGAGCGTGAGCCATGGATATAGCACTATGGGTGGAATAGAATATAATGATGGGGGTTATGTGGAGAAGACAAAAAAGGGAGAAAGTCTCACATCAACGAGGCTAATCAATGAGCTATGGAGATGCCCATCAATTGATGTTAATGCAAGGAGTAGGGATTTCCATGCAACGGATGCACTAGAGCTATAAATATATGAAAGCTAAACAAAAGAAACTAAGTGGGTGTGCATCCAACTTGCTTCCTCACGAAGACCTAGGGCATTTGAGGAAGCCCATTGTTGGAATGTACAAGCCAAGTTCTATAATGAAAAATTCCCACTAGTATATGAAAGTGACAAAACAAAAGACTCTCTATCATGAAGATTATGGTGCTACTTTGAAGCACAAGTGTGGTAAAAAGGATAGTAACATTGTCCCTTCTCTCTTTTTCTCTCATTTTTTGGGGCCTTCTTCTTTTTTTATGGCCTTTCTCTTCTTTTTTCCTCACTTGGGACAATGCTCTAGAAAATGATGATCATCACACTTCTATTTATTTACAACTCAATGGTTACCACTCGATACTAGAACAAAGTATGACTCCATATGAATGACTCCGGCGGTGTACCGGGATATGCAATGAACCAAGAGTGACATGTATGAAAGTATTATGAATGGTGGCTTTGCCACAAATACTATGTCAACTACATGATCATGCAAAGCAATATGACAATGATGAACGTGTCATGATAAATGGAACGGTGGAAAGTTGCATGGCAATATATCTTGGAATGGCTATGGAAATGCCATAATAGGTAGGTATGGTGGCTATTTTGAGGAAAATATAAGGAGGTTTATGTGTGAAAGAGCATATCATATCACGGGGTTTGGATGCACCGGCGAAGTTTGCACCAACTTTCAATGTGAGAAAGGGCAATGCACGGTACCGAAGAGGCTAGCAATGATGGAAGGGTGAGAGTGCGTATAATCCATGGACTCAACATTAGTCGTAAAGAACTCACATACTTAAGTCATCAAAAATCAAGCACTACATGCATGCTCCTAGGGGGATAGATTGGTAGGAAAATACCATCGCTCGTCCCCAACCGCCACTCATAAGGAGGACAATCAAAGAACACCTCATGTTTCAAATTTGTTACATAATGTTTACCATACGTGCATGCTACGGGACTTGCAAACTTCAACACAACTATTTTTCAAATTCACAACTACTCAACTAGCACAACTTTGATATCACTACCTCCATGTCTCAAAACAATCATCAATCATCAAACTTCTCTTAGTATTCAACACACTCATAAGAAAGTTTTTACTAGTCTTGAATACCTAGCATATTAGAATTATTAAATAAATTACCATGCTATTTAAGACTCTCAAAATAATCTAAGTGAACCATGAGAGAATAATTGTTTCTATAAAACAAAACCACCACCGTGCTCTGAAAAATATAAGTGAAGTACTAGAGCAAAAACTATATAACTCAAAAGATATAAGTGAAGCACATAGAGTATTCTAATAATTTCTGAATCATGTGTGTCTCTCTCAAAAGGTGTGTACGGCAAGGATGATTGTGGTAAACTGAAAAGTAAAGACTCAAATCATACAAGACGCTCCAAGCAAAACACATATCATGTGGCGAATAAAAATATAGCTCCAAGTAAAGTTACCAATGGAAGTAGACGAAAGAGGGGATGCCTTCCGGGGCATCCCCAAGCTTTAGCTTTTAGGTGTCCTTATATTATCTTGGGGTGCCATGGGAATCCCCAAGCTTAGGCTCTTGCCATTCCTTGTTCCATAATCCATCAAATCTTTCACCCAAAACTTGAAAACTTCACAACACAAAACTTAAAGTAGAAAATCTCGTGAGCTCCGTTAGCGAAAGTAAACAAAATACCACTTCAAGGTACTGTAATTAACTCATTCCTTATTTATATTGGTGTTAAACCTACTGTATTCCAACTTCTCTATGGTTTATAAACTATTTTACTAGCCATAGATTTATCAAAATAAGCAAACAACACACGAAAAACAGAATCTGTAGTAATCTGTAGCTAACGAAAGATCTGGGACCCCAAAAATGCTAAAATAAATTGCTGGACGTGAGTAATTTATCTATTAATCATCTTCAAAAATAATTAACTAAATGTCACTTTCCAAATAAAAATGGCAGCAGTTCTCGCGAGCGCTAAAGTTTCTGTTTTTTACAGCAAGATTAAAAAGACTTTCCCCAAGTCTTCCCAACGGTTCTACTTGGCACAAACACTAATTAAACACGAAAAACACAACCAAAACAGAGGATAGATAAATTATTTATTACTAAACAGGAGCAAAAATCAACGAATAAAAATAAAATTGGGTTGCCTCCCAAAAAGCGCTATCGTTTAACGCCCCTAGCTAGGCATAAAAAGCAAGGATAGATCTAGGTATTGCCATCTTTGGTGGGCAATCCATAAGTGGCTCTCATGATAGATTCATAGGGTAGTTTTATTTTCTTTCTAGGAAAGTGTTCCATGTCTTTCCTTAACAGAAATTGGAATCTAATATTTCCTTCCTTCATATCAATAATTGCACCAATCGTTCTAAGGAAAGGTCTACCAAGAATAATAGGACATGAAGGATTGCAATCTATGTCAAGAACAATAAAATCTATGGGCACATAATTCCTATTTGCAACAATAAGAACATCATTAATTCTTCCCATAGGTTTCTTAATGGTGGAATCTTCAAGGTGCAGGTTTAAAGAGCAATCATCAAAATCACGAAAACCTAGAAAATCACACAAAGTCTTTGGAATCATGGAAACACTAGCACCCAAATCACACAAAGCATAGCATTCATGATCTTTAATTTTAATCTTAATATTAGGTTCCCACTCATCATAAAGTTTTCTAGGGATAGAAACTTCCAACTCAAGTTTTTCTTCATAAGATTGCATCAAAGCATCAACGATATGTTTAGTGAAAGCTTTATTTTGACCATAAGCATGAGGAGAATTTAGCACGGATTGCAACAAGGAAATACAATCTATCAAAGAGCAATTATCATAATTAAATTCCTTGAAATCCAAAATAGTGGGTTCATTAATATTTAAAGTTTTGACTTCTTCCATCCCACTTTTAACAATTTTAGCATCAAGATCTATAGACTCCGAATTCTTGGAACGCCATCTAGGTAAAGGTGGATCATATTCAGTCCCATAATTATCAAGATTCATATTGCAAAACAAAGATTTAATAGGGGACACATCAATAACTTTTAGATCTTCATCTTTATTATTATGGAAACTAGAAGAACACGCTTTTATAAAACAATCTTTCTTAGCACGCATCCTAGCGGTTCTTTCTTTGCACTCATCAATGGAAATTCTCATGAATTTGAGAGACTCATTGATATCATGCTTAGGTAGAATAGATCTAAGTTTCAAAGATTCAACATCAATAGAAATTTTTTCAACGTTCCTAGCCAACTCATCAATCTTAGGCAATTTTTCTTCAATCAAAGCATTGAAATTCTTTTGCGAAGTAATAAATTATTTAATATTAGATTCAAAATCAGAGGGCATCTTATTATAATTTCCATAAGAATTGTTGTAAGAATTACAATAATTATTAGAGGAATTACTAGGATACGACCTAGGATTAAAGTTTCCTCTATACGCGTTGTTACCAACATTATTCCTACCAACAAAATTCACATCCATAAATTCATTATTATTCTCAATCAAAGTAGACAAAGGCATATCAATAGGATCAGAAGAAACACTTTTATTAGAAAATAATTTCATAAGGTCATCCATCTTTCCACT
Organism: Triticum aestivum; assembly: GCF_018294505.1. Lineage (NCBI taxonomy): Eukaryota > Viridiplantae > Streptophyta > Magnoliopsida > Poales > Poaceae > Triticum > Triticum aestivum. The sequence continues at coordinate 161,474,028 of NC_057794.1, forward strand.
CAAAACATTAATTTCTTCTATCGCATGCACTTTTTTATTAGTAGATCTTTCAGTGTGCCATTGAGAATAATTAACCATAATATTATCTAGGAGTTTACTAGCTTCTCCTAAAGTGATTTCCATAAAAGTGCCTCCCATGGCCGAATCTAAAAGATTTCTAGAAGAAAATTTTAATCCGGCATAAAAAATTTGTATAATCATCCACAAATTCAAACCATGCGTAGGGCAATTACGTATCATTAATTTCATCCTCTCCCAAGCTTGTGCAACATGGTCATGATCAAGTTGCTTAAAATTCATAATATCGTTCCTAAGAGAGATGATCTTAGCGGGAGGAAAATACTTAGAGATAAAAACATCTTTGCACTTATTCCACGAATCAATACTATTTTTAGGGAAAGACGAAAACCAAGATTTAGCATGATCTCTAAGCGAAGAAGGAAATAGCTTCAATTTAACATTATCATTGTCCACATCTTTCTTCTTTTGCATATCACACAAATCAACGAAACTATTTAGATGGGTAGCGGCATCTTCACTAGGAAGGCCGGCGAATTGATCTTTCATGACAAGATTCAATGAAGCAACATTAATTTCACAAGATTCAGCATCGGTAAGAGGAGCAATTGGAGTGCTAAGAAAATCATTATTGTTGGTCTTGGTAAAGTCACACAATTTAGTGTTATCTTGAGCCATCGTGACAAGCAAAAAATCCAACACACGAGCAAACAAGAAACGGGCAAAAAAGAGGCAAATAGAGAAAGAGAGGGAGGACGGAGAGAGAGAGGGCGAATAAAACGGCAAGGGTGAAGTGGGGGAGAGGAAAATGAGAGTCAAATGGCAAATAATGTAATGCGGGAGATAAGGTTTTGTGATGGGTACTTGGTATGTTGACTTTTGCGTAGACCTCCCCGGCAACGGTGCCAGAAATCCTTCGTGCTACCTCTTGAGCACTTGTGTTGGTTTTCCCTTGAAGAGGAAAGGATGATGCAGCAAAGTAGCGTCAGTATTTCCCTCAGTTTTTGAGAACCAACGTATCAATCCAGTAGGAGGCCACGCACGAGTCCCTCGCACCTACACAAACAAATAAATCCTCGCAACCAACGCGATAAGGGGTTGTCAATCCCTAAACGGTCACTTACGAGAGTGAGATCTGATAGATATGATAAGATAATATTTTTGGTATTTTTATGATAAAGATGCAAAGTAAAATAAAAGACAATAAAAATAACTAAGTGTTGGAAGATTAATATGATGGAAGATAGACCCGGGGGCCATAGGTTTCACTAGTGGCTTCTCTCGAGAGCATAAGTATTCATGGTGGGTAAACAAATTACTGTTGAGCAATTGACAGAATTGACCATAGTTATGAGAATATCTAGGTATGATCATGTATATAGGCACCACGTCCGAGACAAGTAGACGACTCCTGCCTGCATCTACTACTATTACTCCACACATCGACTGCTATCCAGCATGCATCTAGAGTATTAAGTTCATAAGAACAGGGTAACGCTTTAAGCAAGATGACAAGATGTAGAGGGATAAACTCATGCAATATGATGAAAACCCCATCTTGTTATCCTCGATGGCAACAATACAATACGTGACTTGCTGCCCCTACTGTCACTGGGAAAGGACACCGCAAGATTGAACCCAAAGCTAAGCACTTCTCCCATTGCAAGAAAGATCAATCTAGTAGGCCAAACCAAACTGATAATTCGAAGAGACTTGCAAAGATAACCAATCATACATAAAAGAATTCAAAGAAGATTCAAATATTGTTCATAGATAAACTTGATCATAAACCCACAATTCATTAGTCTAAACAAACACACCACAAAAGAAGATTACGTCGAATAGATCTCCACAAGAGAGGGGGAGACCTTTGTATTGAGATCCAAAAAGAGAGAAGAAGCCATCTAGCTAATAACTATGGACCCGTAGGTTTGAGGTAAACTACTCACACTTCATCGGAGGGGCTATGGTGTTGATGTAGAAGCCCTCCGTGATCGATGCCCCCTCCGGCGGAGCTCCGGAACAGGCCCCAAGATGGGATCTCGTGGATACAGGAAGTTACGGCGGTGGAATTAGGGTTTTGGCTCCGTATCTAGTAGTTTGGGGGTACGTAGGTATATATAGGAGGAAGGAGTACGTCGGTGG
>NC_057794.1:161476440-161533787 GCF_018294505.1 Triticum aestivum
GGGGGGGTAGGCGCGCCCCCTACCTCGTGGCCTCCTGGTTGATTTCTTGACATAGGGTCCAAGTCCTCTGGATCATGTTCGTTCCGAAAATCATGTTCCCGAAGATTTCATTCCATTTGGAATCCGTTTGATATTCTTTTTCTGTGAAACCCTGAAATAGGCAAAAAAATAACAATTCTGGGCTGGGCCTCCGGTTAATAGGTTAGTCCCAAAAATAATATAAAAGTGTATAATAAAGCCCAATAATGTCCAAAACAGAATATAATATAGCATGGAACAATCAAAAATTATAGATACGTTGGAGACGTATCATCATCATCATCATCATCATACGTATTCAAGCGTGGCCAGTCCGGAAGGCTGATCCCAATGGTGGAGAAGGGGTCTACTGGAACGGCCACACTGCTGTGGATGTTGTGCAAAATGATGGTGGTATCCGGCCGGAGGTATGCAAGCCAATCTTCGTTGGCACCGACCCATACCTATATATAAGACGGTGGGCAGCGGAGAAATTACGGGATGGAAATGGAATAACTAAGTACTACATGATCAAACTCCATTACTGACCTGCTCATCGGACAAAACCCGACTACCTCTCAACGTCGGCAACTCTAGCGGAGTCAACGTGCAACCATGGCCAGGGAGCGGTGGACTGTTCAAAAGATTGTCCCATAGAAGAACCTTCTCCTCGAGGACGCATGGAAGACCAACAAGCATGGCCTTTTCCGAAGCCTTTTTAAGCACCGTCTTGAAAAAGTTGGTGCGGGAAGCACTGAGTCTTGTGGCAGTGAGGACGTTGGAGCGGCGTGTGATTTCTCCCAGAGGATCGTCGTCCAAGGTCTCCCAGCCCCGACGAGGAGGAGAACCTCCTAGAAAATCCATGGGAGCAGCGACGAACTACATTCTCTTCGGGGGGAGGGGAACTGGCGAGGAGGAGATAAGAGTGTAGTAACCGCAGGGCCTCGTTCCTTCCAACTGTAAATCGTTCCTTAGAGAAGGGGTGAGACTATTATTTACTAGTAGTACTAGCATTATGGGACGTTATGGGTTTGCATTATACTGTAAATAATAGCACTAGTAAGAAATTTTTGGTACTAGCTAGTAGTTTTTGGCGTGGATTAAGAAATTTGGGTATGTTTTTGCTATTTTTTGTACATGCCAACTAGTGTCAAAAAACGTCTTACATTATGTGACAGAGGAGTACGTACTCATACTGTAGTAGTACTAGTACTACTTTCTCAACTAGTAGTGCGATGTATTGTACTTCTAGTATAGTGCGCCAGTTTTGAACTCTTAAATCTCAGGGCCAAGGAGCTACAGTTGGAAATGGAGGGTAATACATACCGTTCTCAAGAACCATTGATATACTATCAATGCAGGGAAAGTACACGTGCGTAGTGGCCTAGTGGGTACTCTTGGTGCCCTATTCAGCCGCTCCTCTCACGTAGCTGGCCTACTCAGCCACTCCTCTCATGCACACACTAGCAGCCTGTTTATAAGCGACGGTTACTGCGGGGGTAGAACATTTGAGTTACTTGATACAACGAGACTAGACTTTTTGCTTCCATTTGTGGAGGTGTAATGGATCCCGTCGAACTTTGTTAGTAGTTCCTTCTTTATGAATGAGATCAAGCAAAGCTTTTGCCTCCATTTCAAAAAAACACGTCAAGAGGAATTTATTATATAGTAGAGCCGATAATGGAGTGAAGTCCATGCGTGCAATGCCACAAGCTACAGAGTAGTAGTAGAGCACTTTACGTATAGAGCCATATTGCACAGTTCCCAATGCCCTGCGAGGCTTTTCCGGCTCCTCTGGCTTAATTGGGAGGCGCTAGTTTAAATATGCTACTAGCTGATAAGGAAGCTGCAAGCGAGGTGCGGCTACGGCGAGCACGCGAGCCACGAGATGCTGGGGAGTGAAGGAAAACCCTTTCATGTGGCTAGGCTATCCAGTGCACCCAGATTGTGGTGTCGCACATCTGTTTGACTTGAAAACTCAAACTACCCGTGTAAAATATTGGCTCGCAGCGAAGTTACTATTTAAAAAAAGGTCGTCGTGCGTTCGGCCAAGATTGAACCCATAAAACGAGGTATACACTCCCGCGACCACTAATAGTACTCGTTGGAGCGCAACGCAACATACAATCGCCTTTTGTCGCTAGTAGTACATTGTTCCTTACAAGAAACCACTAATAATGCCAAGAAACTACTACCACTTGCAAACATGGCAGACTTAAGATAAGACTACCTTATTAACCATTGTACATGCCTTTACCAACCAGCCCTACCAAGAAACGACTACTCTAAAAGTGTCATTATAGGCATGTTTCAACCCATCGCCCCTTAAGTCAATGCCTTCTATTCGACCGACAAGTTTGGTGTTATTACTTGTGGGACCTACATGTCAGTCTGCGCAAAAATCCCCGAGTGACCTCCTACCTCCGGCCCGTCCACCTAGTCATCCTCGGCCATGGGACGCAGCTACCGTCACCGGCAGAAGGCGAGGTCAAAACCGCCGGTGGTGTAGAGCCCATCTTGCGGCAGCCCGGATGCCAGCTCTGTCTGGCGCTCACAGCCGCTAACTAGCCAAGATACCTCCGTCCAGCTGCTTGTCTGCAAGGTTTGCTAGCTAGATTGGCACGGCAGTGCGGCGGCTTGCTCGCGCGCGCCGCGCTAAGGCCAGCCATCTGGCTCAAGCGAAGGCCAGCACAGCGGCTTGCTTGCTCATGAGTCATGCTCGGGCCAGCCTGCCAACCCATGCGGAGGCCATCGTGGCGTCCGGCCCGTCCGGCGGAGCGGCGGCCAACTCGTTCATCACTGGCACAACCGATCAACAGCATCAGTATTGTTTTAAGTAATGTCCTGGAAAAACAATGATTTGAGGGGGAATAACAGGATAGAAGGTCAGATGTGGGTCCCTCGTGTCAACGGTCAACCAAAATGTGTTGGTTTCAGCTGCCTCGTCAGCACGGACATGTGGGCTAACCTTGTCAGAAATGAGTTTAAATGATCCTAATCTGCACTAGGTAGTTGTTTTTGGCACAGATTAAGAAATTTTGGGTATGTTTTTTCTATTTTTTGTACTATAGTTTCTTCCTAGGGCTGGTTGAAAGTGGTAGTTTTTTTATTAAATACTCGACATATTGTAAGTAGGAGTGAATGTTAAGCTTTGGAAGCCAATATGCAAGGATAGTTACGTAGTGCATATGTGTACGTGATTGAAAGTAAATATCAACCATGAGTGACTAATATCTTGATGGAAAACTCGAAACTATGGAAATACTAGCATTTTTTGCATGGATGGAAATACTAGCAATGTTCACGTGCGTTGCAACAGATTATAATTAGAATAATACTTATTCGCAAACTTGATACAAAACACTCTAATTTGATATACATATATCACTAGAGATATATTATGTTTCAATCAGAATATATTCCTTGGGCTGTTTTGGTGAGGCGAGGGAGGCAGGTGGTTGGTTTGAAGATACTAATTATGGGTTTTTTCTGCAAATTGGTAGAGAAGTGGGATGTTGGTGAGAAAAGGCAACAACTTACCTCATAGTCGTTAGATGTAGATCTAATGGTCAGAAATGACGGATGGCAAACACACCATCATCACTAACTTAGTCTTCTGTAGGAGTACCAGCAAGATGTCTGTGCATTGCAAGGAACATCAAGATGCATTTTTTTATAAAACACTTGTTGTGATTGACCCATGCGGGAGTAATCCCATGTGTAAAAACTAATAATATCTCGAGAAATAGGAGATAAGGTGAAGAGGAGTGGGGCGTGGTGGTGATTGGTGGTCGGACTGGGGGGCGTGTGCATGGACGACGCCGGCAGCGGCCACCAGGCTAGTTTGTTCCAAAGGCTTCCTTTTTAATTGCTCAACAATGAGGTTGTTGGAGATAAGGATGGACGAGGAAAGGCCTTGTCTGCAAGTGTGGAGAGAGGTGCGGGTATCTTTTAGTTTAATTTCCATCCGTCAGATATAGATCGGACGGTCTATATTGTAAGATGGCACGCGTACAATCATCACCCACTCAGTTTTTTATAAGAGAAGAAATATAAGTATGGAGATACAAATGTATTATCTATACTTGTCTCTGTAAACTAGGATCTACATACTATTCAACGCCTCAGCATGTGAGGCCTTAGCACAATGACTTCTCGACTGTGTAAAACAAAGGTTTTCCCGTCGCCGATAAGGAGGGGGTGATGGTGACGCGTTTTTGGCTTGATCTAGTCCTAGTAGTTATACTAGGTGGTCTACGCACATGTAGATTTATTCTTTTTCACGTCTCTTGTTCACCGTGCTGCCATGACTGTTGATGAATAGACGGTAAGTTATTCATGGGGAAACCCTTGTTGGGTGTGTTTGCGAGAGAGAGAGAGAGAGTGAGTGTGTACGTGTGATATGTCTAGAGACTAAGGCAATGATAAGAGATTCTTTGTGTCTGTGTGTGGAGGATATAGAGAGACATGTACATGGGGCTTTGCGTTGTGTAACGTGGAGACACATAGACATAATCACAGAGTGTGTGTGTGTGTGTGAGATACACATGCGGACATGGGGAGAGATGAGGATCCAGATAAATGGGTGTTTGTGTGTGTCTGTGTGTGTTTGTGTGTGCGTTTGTGTGTGAGAGGGAGTGTGTGTACGTGGAGTAGAGAGACCATTAATGATGTAAACCTAGTATAAGGGAAGGGGGAATAGTGTGACATGTGTGTCACAGAGAGACAAAGGCATGTGTAGTAGCGGGATAGCATGGGTGTGGCCGGGGAGCAGACTATTTGGAACAGATATCGAGTGTGTGTGGGAGAGGGGTGTCAGAGCGAGCGAGCGCGCTCAAGAGAGAGAGCGACGGAGAGAGAGAGAGAGAGAGAGAGAGAGAGAGAGAGAGAGAGAGAGGAAGAGAGGGGAGAGAGGGGTCAGCGCAGCGTCCGGCCTGTCCGGCGGAGCGGCGACCAACTCACTCATCACTAGTGCCACCAACGAACACGCATCAGTACTGTTTGAAGTAATATTCAGGAAAAATAATGATTTGAGGGGGAATAACAGGATAGAAGGTCAGATGTGGCTCCCTCGTGTCAACGGTCAAACAAAATGTGTGGGTTTAAGCTTCCTCATCAGCACGGACATGTGGGCCAACCCTGTCATAAATGGGTTTAAACTAACCCAATCGGTACCCTCTCTGTCCCATAATATAAGATGTTTTCACAAGCTAAACTAGCTTGCAAAAATGTCTTACATTGTGGGACGGAGGGAGTACTAGGTAGTAGTTTTAGGCGTGGATTAAGAAATTTTGGGTATGTTTTTTGTTATATTTTGTACAATAGATTCTTCCTAGGGCTGGTTCAAAGTGGTAGTTTTTTGTTAAATACTCTACGTATTGTAAGTAGGAGTGAAAGTAAAGCTTTGGAACCCAATAAGCAAGGCTAGTTACATAGTGCATATGTGTACATGATTGAATGTAAATATCAACCATGAGTGACTAATATCATGATGGAAAACTCGAAACTATCGAATACTAGGAAAAAAATTGCATGGTTAGAAATACTAGCAATGTTCATGTGCGTTGCAACGAATCATAATTAGAATAATACTTATTCACAAACTTGATACAAAACACTCTAATTTTGATATACATATATCACTAGAGATATATTATGTTTCGATTAGAATATATTCCTTGGGCTGTTTCAGTGAGGTTAGGGAGGGATGTGGTTGGTTTTAAGATACTAATTATGGGTTTTTCTGCAAATTGGTAGACAAGCGGGATGTTGGTTATAAAAGGCAACAACTTACCTCCCAGTCGTTAGATGTAGATCTAATGGTCACAAACGACGGATGGTAGACACACCATCATCACCAACGTAGTCTTCTGTAGGAGTGCCAGCAAGATTCGTGCATTGCACGGAACATCAAGATGCATTTTTTATAAAACAGTTGTTGTGATTGACCCATGCGGGAGTAATCCCATGTGTAAAAACTAATGATATCTCGAGAAATGGGAGATAAGGTGAAGAGGAGTGGGGCGTGGTGGTGATTGGTGGTCAGACTGAGCGGAGCCATGGGGATTGACAATGCCGGCTGCGGCCACCAGGCCAGTTTGTTCCAGAGGCTTCCTTTCTTAATTGCTCAACAATGAGGTTGTTGGAGATAAGAATGAACGAGGGAAGGCCTTGTCTGCAAATGTGGAGATGGGTGTGGGTATCTATTAGTTTAATTTCTATCCGTCAGATATAGATCGGACGATCTATATTGCAAGATGGCACGTGTACCATCATCACCAACTCGGTTTTTTATAAGAGAAGAAATATAAGTATGGACATACAAACACATTATTGATACTTGTTTCCATAAACTGGCATCTAAATTCTATTCAACACCTCAGCATGTGAGGCCTTAGCACAATGACTTCTCAACTGTGTAAGACAAAGGTTTTCCCATTGCCGATAAGGAGGGGGTGACGGCAGTGTGCTTTTTGGCTTGCTCTAGTCCTAGTAGTCATACTAGGTGGTCTAAGCACGTGTAGATTTATTCTTTTTCACATCTCGTGTTCAGTGTACTGCCACGACTGTTGATGAATATACGGTAAGTTATTCACGGGGAAGCCCTTGTTGAGCCTGTTTGCGAGAGAGAGACAATGTGCGTGTATGATATGTCTAGAGACTGAGGCAATGATAACAGATTCTTTGTGTCTATGTGTGTGGAGGATAGAGAGAGACATGTACATGGGGCTTTGTGTTCTGTAACATGGAGACACATATACATAATTATAGAGTGAGTGTGTGAGATACACATGCTGACATGGGGAGAGATGAGGATCCAGATTAATGGGTGTTTGTGCATGTCTGTGTGTGTTTGTGCGCGCATTTGTGTGTGAGAGGGAGTGTGTGTATGTGGATTAGAGAGACCACTAATGATGTAAACCTAGTATAAGGGAAGGGGGAATGTTGTGACATGTGTAGTAGCGGGATAGCATGGGTGCGGGCGGGGGGCAGACTATATGGGAGAGACATTGAGTGTGTGTGGGAGAGGGGTGTGAGAGCGAGAGAGAGAGAGATAGCGATGGAGAGAGAGAGAGAGAGATGAAGATAGGTGGCGAGAGAGGGGGCGTTTGTGTCCATAAAGGCATATAGATAGGGAGACAATGTTGATGTTGTTTGAAATTGGCCTATGTACGGAGACGCAAGGGAAGCGAGTCATCGTGTGTGTGATAGGGACTTCATGAGAGATATAGAATAGATGGTGTAGAGAACAATGTGCGAGATCGAGAACGATGATACATTAGGGAGCTATGGAAAGAGTCACGACATATATGTATATAGGGAGGAGCTGGGGTGGGTCCGCATGTGGGAGAGATAGAAAGAGGAGACTGGTGCACAAGGAGACAAAGTGTGCTTGTTTGCAGTGGGGGTGGTGTGTGAGGTGAGTGTGAGAGACCCACATAACTAGGGAGATAGACGTTTGGGGGCGACGTTTTGTGTGTATGGGAAAGATACACTCTACATAGTGCGTGTGCTTGGGAAAGAGAGATGCCGAGAGACCTAGCTAGAGAGTGGGGGAAGAGATGTGTGCATGCCCAAGAGACAAAGTGATAGAGACCTATATTGGGGTCCGGACTTTAGAAGAGAGAGGGGTGTTAATGTGTTCGTGTGTTGGTGTTTGGGGAAGAGAACGACTTCTCTCTATGTGTGGGGGCGACAAGGGGGTGGCTTCAGATAAAGAGTGAGGTGTCTATATTTGAGGCACTTTAGCATAATTGAGATATACATGGTCAATAGTGTCTGCACTCATGGTTGATCAATTTGTTTCACAGTTTGGACTATGAGATAACGATACCTTTGAACATGCGTGATATACCTTGATGTACCAGAATTACAAACCTAAGATTGGAATTTTGGCGACTCCATCATTAGCTTTTGTAATTCATTTAAGCGGAGGTACATTTTTAAGCTGGGATTTTGTGATTTAAAATTCATATATCAAACCTAGAGATATACACATACGGGCATGTTCAAACTTTATAATCATCCACTTTATTCATACACATACACATTTTTGCTTTTGTCATCATATTTAGTATAAACACATTTGGAATTTCATTTGAATTGGACCGTATGATGGTATTTGCTTGTAGTAGCTCAATGATCCATATTTCAATTGAATGGACAATCTAATTTTCGAGTTGGAGACATTGATTTTCAAAACTTGCACATTTTTTGGCGTGCAAAACAAACAAATTCTCGTCCATGATATCATAGTCGGCCGTACAAGAGCAGAATATAATTTTAGGCAACAAAAGCTTTCAAACTTCCCGCTCACATCGAAATATCTCGCGCCCGAAAGTTTAGCCCTGTGAATTCCTGTTTTATCCCTGCCACATGAACGGAAAAGGGCTTATTTGCTAACTCCATTGTTTTCCCTTCTTTGCCCCCAACATTCTTCCCCAGAGCCCCTCCCCTTCCCCTCCCCGACCCCTCCCAACCATGGAAATTCGCCGAATCTAGTCCTCCGCCGCAGTGGTCCCAATGGATCTACCTTCCGCACCTTGGAACCCCCAACTGCCAACTCACCACTTCACTAGAGCCACTTCAGCAACTGGCTTGTCCACTGCTCCAGATCTCCTTAACCGCCATCATGGTCCACCGCACCAGATCTGCTTAACCGGCGCCCTCGTCCACCACAGTATAGGCCCTTCACTGACTCCCTCGTCCGTCCCTTCGCTGGCCCTTCATACAAGACCTTGTCCGCCGCAACAGATCCGCCTCTCCGAAAGCACTATACAACGCGCCCGCCGAAGCCTTCGTCCACTGCACCGGACCCGCTCCACGGACGCCATATTCAACTCCACTGGCCCTGCTATACCGACGCCGCAGCCTCATCAGGTTATTTCGATTTGTACTCCTTTTGTTTTTCTCTTTATCGTGCAACTGTTCACTTACCACAGATAAGCTTTCTTGTATGTCAACAGGCGCCGCAATCGTAGCACCGGAGCCGCTTCAGCGACGGCGACCGCCGGCCCAAACTCAACCACAACACGAGCACCATCGACGATCGTTAGCTATCAAGTATGCCAACGATACCTATACGCCACCGAGAATCAGGTACTATTATCCAACGGCCGGCGCCTACGTTCACTTTCTTATCATAAGCACCGCACCTTTGAATTTCTTCAAGGCATCATTCAGTTTTTCATGAGACGTGTTATTCTGCTTGCACCTGTAGGGCCATACTTTTGGCAGTGAACATGTTACATGTGCTAAAGTACATACAAGTGCACATATAGTTAATATGCTTTAGTTTTGTCCTAAGTATTACTGTACTTCCTAGATATCTTAGCCTACTATTTTACTTCTTGCATGCTATATTAATGATAATGGTGTTGTTCTGATGCCACCTGTTTGTTCCATCAGACTGCTTCATGTTCTCTATGCTTAATTACACATCAGCAAACTAGCATGTGGTTTCGTTGGTTTTTGTTTGTTTTACCCTACATTTTCTGATGCTAGCTATTACATCACTGCTCCGAGCCTCTGTTCATTACTTTTTTGTGTGTTCTTGATCTTCCCTAGTTGCATGACTAATTTGATGCTTCTATTAATTATGGAACTGCCAACCCCATCAAGTCAAATATTTGTTCTTTTGGGGCTGGCACCTCGAACAAGCATAAAAATAGAGGGAAGCAGATATATTGTCGTGTATGCACACACCCTTCTTTCATTAGTTTAGATGAACCATTGATGATCAATTCGAACTAGTGCATGTGATTAAAATTAATTTTACCTAAATAGAGGGTGCAGAATAAACTACAACAAGTAGATTTGCAACCACGGGATGTTGACGATATCTTCAAAGAACATTGCAACCGCAGCGAGGCTTCACAGCAACATATGGTAAGCCAGTGTGTTTTAGTTCATGTGAAATGTAATGCGTGTGGGCTGCTTTCTTGGCTTGTGCCCTCATCCTGTAATCCTACAGAATAACAAATAGTTCAGTTGTCTACTTTGCTGTATTGCTTCATTTGAATGCTTGTTTGTTACTTGTTACGCTATACCTGAGTTGGCCAATATGTCAGCAGTGCCTGTTGTACTATCATAAAGAAATGCGTGCCTAGTCCATTTGAGTCCTTAACTTTTCCTCTGAACTTCATCACAAGACTGTCTTCGTAGTTTAAATGAGACCACACTGTTAAGTGCTTTCTCAGATTATCTCAACTGCTTAGATGCCTTGGCAACTTAAATATAGCGGTGGTACACTCCCTTTCAGCTAGGGATGTCAATTGGGTCCTGTTTAATCCCGATTAAAGTCCACTAGTGGTATGATAGTTCAAAAGAGTTTTGGTTTTTGGGGAAAATGAACCAGAGACCTAGCAAAAACTAACTAGATGGGACTTGCGGATGTCGTTTATTTGCCACTTACACCCCTAGTTTCATCTTACCATTTTAATTTCTTTTTGGCTGATGCTGCTTCGAACCATTTAAATATAGCTTGCCATGCTCGGCAATAATTTTTATGTCGTTTACCATGTAAGCTTACTGCCTGGATCATGTGATAACTATCTCTTACTTTTGTCCAGTGGAAACCTTTCAGGATGTCGTTCACACTAGGACACAATGTACAACCCCAGAATCTATTTGTGGAAGCAGTGCGCCATCCATGTTACCAGATGGTAGCAGTTCAGAGGCAACACCGCCGGAGAGCAGTCTAAGCACAAATATTATAGTTCTTGAGGCTCTACTAGAGGCAAAAAGAGATGGTGTGTCTACCATGAATGAGGTAATCTCGATCTTGAAGCTAGAAATTATGCAATTAGTTGCACGCATTATGCAAGAAACCCAAGAATTGGAGGAAGTAAGAATGTTGCATTTGAAGATGGAGGAGGCCCTACTGCTTCTGCTATCTGAAGCCCAGGGTAATCCCAGTTCTTCTTTAGATAGCAGTTGATATTGTCATTCGATTATTGTAATGTGTTGTAATGATCTGAATTTTTTAGGCGAGGTAATCCTCAGTACTTGTATGATTGACATAAGGTGAACTATTTTCCGTGTGATCATATTGTATTGGATGAAATAACTGTTTGACTCAAAGTGTATCCAACCTACTGAATTTGAAGATCACAGCATTTCTAAATCATAATCATATATAAAGGTGGAATAAATCTTTGTTGTGGTTTTGAAGAAATAAATAACAAAACGTAGAATTATCTGTGGATATTCGTAATCAAATAAAAATTGGTTTTGGATTTTGTTGCCAGGGCCCAGGGCAAACGTGAATGCTAATTCTCCCAAGTTTTGAACCAAGCCGCTAAACACCCACTATCATTTGTGGGCTTCCCGAAGCAAGTGTTTGCGAGATGGAAATTATTGTCTACCCGTGACACTTGACATCCTTATCAACCGGATTTACGCTATCGATAGGGGTAGACTAGTAACTTCAATCAGACGTGACATGACGGCCTCTAAGCCCATTTAGACACGGTGGGCGCCAAACGTGGGAGGCAAAACACATTTGATTCAAGCTCGTCCGAAAGACACGTGTCCCTCCCTCCATTTCCCCATTCATCCACGGTGGGCGGCAAAAGAAACTCTCATCGTCTGAAATCGATGTAGGCTAATATTTTAAATAGGGGCAGATGTGGAACTTCTCTTAGATGTGACACAACAGCCCTACCTGTCAACCCTGTTCATACACCGTGGGCGCCAACCGTGGGTGGTAAGGCACCCTCTCCTCGCCCGAAATCGTTACCAGCAAATATTTGTGAGATGTGAGATTATCATCCTATCCCCAACCGATGTGATGTCCTAAATTTTAAACAGGGGATAAGTTCGTAACTTTCCCACATTTCAAACAAGCGCATCCCAAAGTTTGAGATCCCCCTCCCCCCTCCATTTCCCCAGTCATACAACGTCGGCGCCACGACAACCTCCCCATTGCGGCCAGCCTCCTCCGTCCGCCACCCCATCCTCCACCTTGCCGGAGCCGCTACCCCTACCCCGTCGTCCACTACAAGAGATGGATGTTTCTCATCCACGGCATTGGACCAGGATTGTTTCATCGCGTCGTCTCGCTTCATGGGCGCCATCGTCCACCTTGTCATTGCCGCTCCTACGACCGCCTCGTCCACAACAACAAGATTTATCCCCGACCCGGCCGTCTGCCATCTAAAGTCTTCTTCCCCGCCACCGACAGCCATCGCACCCGCAGCATCCTCAACATATCAGCAGGGGCCTACACGGCATCGCAAGAGAGGTGGTACTCTTCCATATGTGCTTAAGTTATTGATCTCACCCGAAAAATAGATCTTAAATTGTTTACTGTACTTTTCTTGTCCGTACCAAATCATAGTGGCTATTTGAATGCAAACATTTGTTGCGAAGTAGCTTTGTTCGGTTTGCACCTTCATATCCGCCATGTCACGGTCACTATACTTGTAAAGCTTATGGTTTCCCCTCTTTATACTCACTACCATCATCGTAGGTGCTTCACTGCTTCGTGTCGTGCTAGCACTACTCCTCAAGACCTCAACCCATCAAGCGAAACAACATGCCACTCATAATTCCAAAGCTTACGTGTTGAAATTCGAATCTGATATGATGCTCATATTACTAAAACAGAGAACGTCTAATTGGTCACCTAATGTTCCTATATTCATTTCGAAAAGCATGTGCACCACCCATTGGTCTAGCTAGTTCCACTTTCTTGATTTTACTCTTGATGCTTAGGGTTTTCCCCTTTTATCTACTCTACTATGATGTGCGTAGGTGCTTTCTGTCGTACTAGCATTACTCCACCCTTCAAGCTAAACAACACAACACTCAAAATTCCAAAGCTTAGTTGTTCAAATATGATTGTGATATGATACTAATATTAGTTAACAGACAAATTTAATTGGTTAGCTAAAGGTCCCACTTGTTTTCCAAATGCATGTCGCGACATATGGAGAGACAACAGAATTGCATTTCTTTGTCACTTGTTGATTGTACTTTCTTGTCCATACCAAATCTAAGTTGTTATTTCAAAGAAAACATTGGTTGCTAACTACCCTTTGCGCGGTTTGCAGCTTCAGATATGCCATGCCACTGCCACGGTCAAAACTATACTCATCATGCTTACGGTTTCCCCATTTTATGATGACCACGATCAGCCTACGTGGTTCGTGTCGTAATAGCATAGCTCCACTCATCGAGCTAAACAAGCTTAGTTGTACAAATTCAAATATGATATTATGCTGATATTAGTAAAACTAAGAGATGTTTAATTGGTCAGCTAAATGTTCCTACTTTAGTTTCGAAATGCATGTGAGCCACATATGGAGAGACCGGAAGGAATATTATTTCTCTGTGTGTTCTGGTTCATCATGGGTAGCCAACTGACATTGTATAGATAGACTAGTAATATCTTCAATCTTCTTGCTCTTCTGCTCTTCTTTAAGATGGTCCTCTTCTCTTGCGATCGACTGGTCAGGTCGAGTTATTCTCCCTTAGTATATTTTGAATTTGTCAGGTCAGGTCGACTTGTTCTTCTTTACTATATGTTGAAGCTGTCATCTACGAAGTATCATCACTTCTGGAGCTCTCATATTTTGAGTAGTAGGCCACATTATATTAATGCACACACCAAATTACTGAATGCATGGCACCTCTTAGAAGAATTGCAGAGATAGCACAAAGGGGTTTACAGGGAGGAGTATTAGATTAGAATCACTTCTGCATTACAAAGATAATCTCACTTGTTTTTATGTTTTCATGCATGTCAGGTATTGAACATTATCAAAATGAATATGAGAATGGGTGCACGAGAGGAATATTGCGGAACAATCCACTGGCTAACAAACTTGGCATGGTGGAGGATGGCCTATCTTATTCACCCATCAAGGTGCATGCTCTAACTTGGCAAGGTTGTATTGGTCGCACATATTTTGCATCTGACCTCTTGCATTACTTCTACTTTGTTACACCATCGGCTTAGTTTAAGCATCATATATGAGTATATGCCTTACCTATCCATTTTCTGTACCTGTTCCATGTGTCGTCATACTATGTTTTTCCAGTCAAATGTTGTTCTTTCGTAATAGATGTCCAAAAGGAAGAGGGTAAGTGAAGATCCTCAAGGAGTACAAACTAGGTATTTGGAAAAGGTAGTGATACCTATTAAATCAGATAGATCGGCAGCCACAGAAAACACAGGCCCAACTGTACCAGACTTTACCCCTACTCCAGTGGCCAAACCCCTATTAGAACTGCTGAGAGCCCAGCGTCAGGTACTGTCTATGATATCAATTCAAAATTTGAACTCCTAAATTTGTGCATGTGCCTTACCTTCTCTCTTGTATGAAAACTAATTTCAGATGAATCTCCTTGCTCAAAGGATCATAGGATCTCATGACAATACTGGGCTCTACATTGCTCTTGTCAGTACCTCTTGCCCTTTGTCATCATACTTACACTCATTGCTGTTTAATTATGTAGCATCACTATAATTGTTCGCTTCTTTATCCTCCCTTTGCTTGAAATCATAATATCTATATTTACTCTTAGATAAATGTAGAATTAACACAATGGTTATGAAGTTTTGGATTGCTCATGTAAGTACCTGTTGTCATGTACTCCCTCCGTATCAAATTAATTGTTGATTAATTGGATGTATTTAGAACTTAATAGTGCTAGATACATCCATTTGAGCGACAAGTAATAACGGATGATGGTGGTATTACTGTACATGCATCGCGAGATAGTTGACTGTCTAGCATTAGTCTGCATCTTATCTGCCCTGCCCTCCGCTTTCTCCAAATTATCATATCTACATTTACTCTTACCAAAATGTTGAATAAAGCCAATGCCACTTGACACGTTGATGTCTGCTGAGGGAGTACTGGATTAGGGGATCTCCAGACAGCCGGACTATATCCTTTGGCTAGACTATTGAACTATGAAGATACAAGATTGAAGACTTCGTCCCGTGTCCAGATGGGACTCTACTTGGCGTGGAAGGCAAGCAAGGCAATACGGATATGTATATCTCCTCCTTTGTAACCGACCTTGTGTAACCCTAGCCCCCTCCGGTGTCTATATAAACCGGAGGGTTTTAGTCCGTAGGACAACATACAATCATACCATAGGCTAGCTTCTAGGGTTTAGCCTCTCTGATCTCGTGGTAGATCAACTATTGTAATACTCATATCATCAAGAACAATCAAGCAGGACGTAGGGTTTTACCTCCATCAAGAGGGCCCGAACCTGGGTAAACATCATGTCCCCTGCCTCCTGTTACCATCCGCCTTAGACGCATAGTTCGGGACCCCCTACCCGAGATCTGCCGGTTTTGACACCGACATTGGTGCTTTCATTTAGAGTTACATTGTGTCGTCACCATAAGGCTTGATGGCTCCTTCGATCATCGCTCGCGATAAGGTCCAGGGTGAGGCTTTCCTCCTCGGACAGATCTTCATATTCGACAGCTTTGCACTGCGGGCCAATTCGCTTGGCCATCTAGAGCAGATTGAGAGCTACGCCCCTGGCCATCAGGTCAGATTTGGAAACTTGAACTACACGGCCGACATCGGCGGAGACTTGATCTTCAATGGGTTCGGGCCCATGTCGGACGTGCCGTACAGGCTTGACGATCATGACGTAACTCTGCCGTCGGACAATGTTCGGGAGATCGCATTCGCAGCTGCTCCGTCCATCAATCTGGAGCAAGTTACGCCATCCGAGAGCGGAGGGATGGACCCCGCCATGGAGGCTGCACTCTCAGTGGCGATAGATCCGGATACTGACTTCACCCGTTACGAGAGCTGTGTCGCCGAACCACTAGATTCATCTCCGGCCACGGACTCCGAGCCGCTCATATCCATACCCGTTGAGTCCGACTGGGCTCCGATCATGGAGTTCACCTCTGCGGATCTTACAGCACTCACCCTTCGGGGAGGTGCTAAATTCATTAAGGCCTCTCTGCCTATCAGGAGAACCTTCGCCAAACTATGTCCGGCTAGAATGGGATGAGGACGACGAAGAAATTTGACGCCCACCAACCACCCACTTAGTAGCCACTGTTGACGAGTTAACCGACAAGCTCGACTTCGGCTCCGAAGACTTCGACAGTATGGACAACGAAGCTGGAGACGAACAGGATCCACCGCCCTCGGGGCACTGGACCGCCACCTCATCATATGATATATACATAGTGGACACCCCCAAAGAAGCCAATGGCGACAAGACAGCGGAGGATGACCCCCCCTAAGAGCAACCCAAGCACCGATGTCAGCGGTGCCGCTCTAAGTCCCGCCACAGCAAGAGAAATGATACCGGCATAGGAGATAATAACACTCCGGATAGCGCTGAAGACAACAACAATCCCCTCCAGCACGGTGTAGAACTAGAGGACGAACAAGCTAGCCCTCCAGAGCAGGCAGCAGATGGAGAACCGGAGGAGGACAATTACATGCCTCTCTCCGAAGATGAGGTGAGCCTTGGTGACGACGAGTTTATCGTGCCTGAGGACCCCGTCGACCAAGAGCACTTCAAGCGTCGGCTTATGGCCACGGCAAATAGCCTAAAGAAGAAACATCAACAGCTTCAAGATGACCAAGACCTGCTAGCAGACAGATGGACCGAAGTCCTTGCGGCCAAAGAGCATGAACTCGAGTGCCCGTCCAAGAGTTACCCAAAACGCAGGTTGCTACCTCACTTCGAGGAGGAAGCATTGAAACCTCATTCACCAGTGTACGAGGTGGCTGACCGGCCACTACGCGGCCGAGCAAGAGAGGCGTTTCAGCCTAAAGTTCAGACCGCACCCCGTCGCCACTCAGTCAAAAATACTAAGGCCTGGGGCAACATAGAGGACCTGCGAGACATCTTGGACAGTAAGGCAAAAATCACAAGGTCAATATACGAGACACGCGCACGTGCGCCCACACGGGACGATGATCGTCGCGTCGGATACACCAAGAGTAAATCCAGTCGGGCCGAATATAGCAGACAAGACTCATACGAACAACGACGGGATATAGCCCGACACAGAGGCGCCGCATACCCCCTATGCTTCACTGATGAAGTTATGAATCATGAATTCCCGGAGGGTTTCAGACCCGTAAATATTGAATCATACGATGGCACAACAGATCCCGCTGTATGGATTGAGGATTTCCTCCTTCACATCCACATGGCTCGTGGTGACGATCTACATGCCATCAAGTACCTCCCACTAAAACTCAAAGGACCAACTCGGCATTGGCTGAATAGCTTGCCAGCAGATTACATTGGCAGTTGGGAGGATTTGGAAGATGCATTTCTTGACATTCCAGGGCACTTATGTGCGGCCACCGGATGCTGATGACTTGAGCCACATAACCCAGCAGCTAGGGGAATCGGCCAGACAATTCTGGACACGGTTCCTGACTAAGAAAAATCAAATTGTAGACTATCCAGATGCAGAAGCCCTAGTAGCATTCAAGCATAACATCCGCGATGAGTGGCTCGCCCGCCACCTCGGCCAAGAGAAGCCGAAATCTATGGTAGCCTTCACAACACTCATGACCCGCTTTTGCGCGGGCGAGGACAGCTAGCTGGCTCGCAGCACAACACATCAAGGAATCGGGATACCTCGGATACCAAAGACGTTAATGGTAGGCAGCGTCGTAATAGACCAAAGCGCCGCAATAACGGCGATAACACCGAAGATACGGCAGTCAATGCCGGATTCAGAGGCTCTATATCTGGTCAGCAGAAAAAGCCATTCAAGAGAAATACTCCGGTTCCGTCCAGTCTGGATCGCATATTGGATTGCTCGTGTCAAATCCATGGCATCCCCGACAAGCCAGCCAATCACACCAATAGAGAATGATGGGTGTTCAGGCAGGCTGGCAAGTTAAATGCCGAGAATAAGGACAAGGGGCTGCATAGCAATGACGAGGAAGAGCCCCAGCCACCGAACACAGGAGGACAGAAGGGGTTTCCCCCTCAAGTGAAGATGGTGAACATGATATACGCAACCCACATTCCCAAGAGGGAGCTGAAGCGTGGACTAAGGGACATCTATGCGATGGAGCCTGTCGCCCCAAAGTTCAACCCATGGTCTGCTTGTCCGATCACCTTCGATCGCAGGGACTATCCCACTAGCATCCGTCACGGCGGATCCGCCGCACTGGTCCTAGACCCCATCATTGACGGATTTCACCTTACTCGAGTCCTTATGGACGGCGGCGGCAGCCTGAACCTGCTTTATCAGGATACAGTGCGAAAAATGGGTATCGATCCCTTGAGGATAAAACCCAACAAAACCACCTTTAAAGGCGTCATCCCAGGTGTAGAGGCCCATTGTACAGGCTCAATCAGACTGGAAGTGGTCTTCGGATCACCGGATAACTTCCGAAGCGAAGAGTTAATCTTCGACATCGTCCCATTTTGCAGTGGCTATCATGCACTGCTCGGACGGACAACAATTGCAAAATTCAATCCAGTGCCGCATTACGCATACCTCAAGCTCAAGATGCCAGGACCTCCCGGGGTCATAACAGTAAATGGAAACACAGAACGCTCGCTCCGTACGGAAGAGCACACTGCGGCCCTTGCGGTAGAGGCACAAAGCAGCCTGTTCAGGCAGACTACTCATTCGGCGTTACAGCCCCCGGACACCTTCAATCGAGTCTGGAACTATCTGAAACAGGATCACCCGGCGCGATCAGCGCTCGCCTAGCAATCCGGCCCCCGTCCTAGTCCCAGTGCAGCGACGAAATTCGTACCGCGCGTACATAACTACGCATTGAAAATACCATGGACATAGGCGGGGGCACAATCAGGACACGCCCCGCATTGTGTCTTAACCACACCAGGGGCTGTATACCTTTGACATTCCTTTTCTCTTTCAGGGCCTAACTCTTCGGAAGCCCTTTCAGGTAGTCCGATTCCCGGAAACATTCCGGAAGCAACAACCAAGGCGGCAAGAAGCTAAGATGAACACAGGAACCGCCAGGTGGTCTCTAGTAATACTTGATATACCCGCTTTTCACTATTTATGCATAGCTTGCCTTGGGATAGGACATTTCGAATTGTCCTACTTTATGCTTATTGCACTACTTGTACCAGTACGCTTCGATGTATTATTCAAATAACAATGCATATTATTAATATGTCATTGCATTATTTAAGTTTTTTTCTTTCTCTTATATGTCCATCTACGACATCCTGCACCTGCACGCTCGGGTACGGTCAGTACGCCAGGGGCTCTTGTTTACCCCGTAACACGGTGCAAGAAGTCCGAACGCTTTCGACAGTGCGGCACCCTAAACTTATAGCATTACATGCATCAACTCCGAATCATGTCTTGGGTCAAATGTTGGGTTGCCCGGCTCCCATGCTTTGGTACCTTACGTTCCGCTATACCGGCTAAGGTAGCGGTGGGAGAACTACTGTGATTGTGTCCCGATTCTTCTGGACGAGCACCTCAGTAGAGAAAGCCAAAAACTGACTGTCGTGATAAGGCGAGAGACTGGTCGCTGTTCGAGAGGTCTCAAGTCCTTAAAGACTTTTTCCGCTTCGGGCGAGGAGTCGGCCTAGTCCGGCTTAGGTGTGTATAGCGCCCCAAATTCGGCCCTCCGAATACCAAGGGCTTCGCCAAAAATTTAAAATCATAGACTTCTATGGCTAAGTGAGTGATAAAGCATTATAGTCCGATTGCATGGTTCGTTGCGCTGAGCACCTCCCTTGAACGACCCAAAATTGGGGTAAAGAGTGTTCAGATTTACCCCGAACACCCCAGTACTAGTTACATGGGGGCAGAAGCCGACGACTGGCCAACTCTTAGATTTTATAAACAGCCGCACAGAAGGTAATATTTTAAATTAAGAAAGCGTCGCATGGCACAAAAGAACTCGTTTCATATTACACGATCACATGGGCATGTTCATTCAAAAATTACATCCTTGGCACACTCATCTGCCACCAAGCGGGAACCCTTCAGGACGCTCTCATAGTAATTCTTGGGGCAGCGATGCTCCTTGCCCTCCGGTGGACCCTCCTTCACAAGCTTCACGGTGTCCAGCTTTGCCCAGTGCACCTTCACCCGGGCAAAAGCTCTGTGTGCACCTTCGATGTAGACGGATCGCTTGATGACTTCAAGTCGTGGGCAGGCTTCCACCAGCCGCCTCACCAGCCCGAAGTAGCTACCGGACAGGGGCTCGCCAGGCCACATCCAGATTATAAGGCCCCTCATGGCATGGTCGGCCATGTTGTGAAGTTCGACCAACTGCTTCAGCTGGTCGCTCAAGGACACGGGGTGTTCGGCCTCAGCATACTGAGACCAGAACAAATTCTCCGTTGAGCTCCCCTCCTCAACCCGGTAAAACTCTGCAGCATCCAGCACACTGCGGGGAAGATCTGCAAACGCTCCTGGAGAGCTCCAAACTTGGGTAAGAAAAAGGAAAGTCTCCTTCACATGCTTGCTTTGCATATTGAATGCCTTACCCGCTACTATCTTCTTCGCCGCATCAATCTCCTGGAGGGCCTTGTGGGCTTCGGCCTTGGCGCTCCGGATGCTTTCAAGCTCCTGCGCGAGCTCGGACTCTCGCGTCTTGGAGTCAAGCTCCAAGGACTCATGCTTTTTGGCGAGAGCCTCGACCTCTTGTTGTACCTCGCCCACTCGGGCTTCTTGTTTCTCCCGTTCAATGCGTTCTTTGGCCGCTTTGTCTTCGTCCGCGGACAACGCCTTTCTTAGGGTCTCCACCTCGGTCGTGGCTCCTGACAAATTCATGGTGATCCTATTACTTTACACCGAACTTCTTTTTAACTATATAAACTAGGGTATATCTTACCTTTGCTCTCTTCGAGCTGCCCCTTGGTAAGTCCGAGCTCGTCCTCGGACCGCTTCAGGGCCTGCTTCAGCGCAGAGACCTCCGCAGTACGTGCGGCAGTGGCCAGCATGGAAGCCTGCACATACACATAGACATACTCTAATTAGACTCTTGAGTTATCATTTGATACTCTATTCGGCTTTTCTTCGCGAACACCGAACAGAGCATCAGGGCTACTATCTATGCGGTAATACTTTTATATTTTGAATGCTTACCTCAAAGCCTATTAGGAGGCTGGCGCAAGCTTCAATCGGTCCATTTTTGGCGGACTGAACCTTCTTGACCACCGCACTCATGATAGTGTGGTGTTCTTCATCGATGGAAGCGCTGTGAAGCGCTTCCAGCAAGTTGTCCGATGCCTCTGGTTGGACAGAGGACACCAGCACGGATGGTTGGCCCCCCTTAATGGGGAACCGCCTGCCGGAGTCCGGAATCATTGAAGGTTCCGACGCAGTATCCGGCTGGGGCCCAAACTCGAAGCCCGTAGGAGCCTCGCTCCCTTGGTACCCAGGGTCCGGGAGGTCACCGTGAGGCGCCCCCAGGATCACCTCCCCTTGGGTCGGTGCCTTTCGAGACACCACCTCGGCGTTGTTCGTAGGGCAAGGGGTGGAAGCTGTCGGAGGAGAACCGCTGTTCATATCCGACGAGCCCAAAGAGCCGCACGACGAGGGTACGTCGAGACGAGCTCGGGTCGGACTGCATAATCAGGTTCGGCATGAGCAAAGGCAGTACAATAAAACATACCATGAAGTACTATGGTTTTCGGACATTTACGACTTCGCTAGGGGCTTGTCCCTGGGTAGCCACTCGTCGCCGCTGTCGGCAGCCGTCGTGGCACAGTCGAGAGGGAGGGTCTTTCCCTTCTTGGACCCTTCAGCCTCCCCGGATGGGTCGGCCTTCCTTTTCTTGTCTCCCCCGACTGGGGGGAGAATTTTTCTCCTCCTCCTCGTTTCCGTGGGAGGAGTGCGCGTCGGACTCATTGGATGATGAGTCCGATAGAACCTTGCACCAGAGACCCTTTCGGGTCCCCACGGCCTTCTTCTTGGCCGTATTTTCCGGCACCTCGTAAGGTGCCGGAGTCAGCATCTTTGTTAGAAGAGCGTTTGCATGATCTTCGGGCAGGGGGCTGGGCAATCAAGCTGCTCCGCTGTCTTTATCCAGTCCTGTTAATGACATGAAAGCTTAAATCCAGCACATAACTAAACTAGGGCACGTAAATACCCTGAGAGATATAAAAGCCTACCGGATGGGCGCGGCGCTTTGGGCTGAGTCTGCGGTCCTCGGTGAGGGAGGGAGGCATCTCGGCGCCATTGAACAACACCCTCCAAACGTCCTCGTGCGTCATGTCGTAGAGCTCTCGCAGCGTCTGGTGCTGGGCCGAGTCGAAATCCCACAAAACAAATGCCCGTTGTTGGGACGGAAGGATCCGGCGGAAGACCATAACCTGGACCATGTTGACAAGCTTGATTTTCTTGTTTGTCATGTTCTGGATGCAGGTTTGGAGTCCGGTCAGCTCTACTGAAGAACCCCAGGACATGCCCTTCTTTTTCCAGGAGGTGATCCGCGTGGGGATTCCGGATCAAAATTTGGGGGCAGCCTCCCAGTTGGAGTCGCGTGGCTCGGTGATGTAGAACCACCCTGATTGCCACCCCTTTATGGTATCCACGTAGGTACCCTCGAGCCAGGTGACATTAGGCATCTTGCCCACCATGGCGCCTCCGCATTCTGCTTGCTGGCCTCCCACCACCCTCGGTTTGACATTGAAGGTTTTGAGCCATAAGCTGAAGTGGGGCCTGATGCGGAGGAGAGCCTCGCACATGACAATAAACGCCGAGATGTTGAGGATAAAGTTGGGGGCCAGATCATGAAAATCCAGCCCATATTAGAACATGAGCCCGTGGACAAACGGGTGGAGAGGAAATCCCAGTCCGCGAATGAAATTGTTAAGAAAAACTACCCTCTCATGGGGTTCGGGCATTGGGACGATCTGCCCCGCATTCGGTAGCCGGTGCGCGATATTCGCAGGTAGGTATCCGGCCTCCCGTAACTTTTTGATGTTTTCCTCCGTGACAGAGGAAACCATACACTTGCCTCCTACTCCAGACATTGTTGGAGTGGTTTGAGAATAAGAACGCGAGCTTGGGCGCTAGAGCTCGAGTGTGCGGGAATGGGTAACCGAGAAGGAAGAAGGCGTGGGTGAAAAAAGTAAATCTTTGTCCCTTTATAAGTGCGGAGGAGGCGATGGTCTGAGTTAATTTCCAAAGGAACACCATGGAGAGGTGAAAAGACTTCCTCGATCCGAGTTAATTTCCAAAGGAACACCATGGAGAGACACTATCCGGGAGATGTATAAGTCTGCCAGCTGACTAGCGGTTATACTCTCACGAACAGGTAAGAAATGGGCTACTTTGGAAAGACGATCGACAACGACGAAGATAGCATTATTCCCTCTCTTGGTCCTGGGAAAACCGGTAATGAAATCCATACCAATTTTATCCCATTTCCATTCAGGAATGGCTAAGGGTTGAAGGGTGCCAGCAGGCCGTTGATGCTCTGCTTTTACACGACGGCAGACGTCACAGCTAGCAATATACTGAGCAATTTCTCTCTTCATCCTAGTCCACCAGAACCTCTGGCGTAGGTCCTGATACATCTTAGTACTACCGGGATGAATGGTGAGAGGAGATTCATGAGCCTCCTTAAGGATCAACTGCCGTAGATGCGGGTTCTTGGGAACCACTAAACGGTTACCAAAGTACACAACACCATGATCATTTGTGGAGAAACAACTAGCACCTCCGCTAGCAATGTTCTCTTTGATCTTAGCTATTCCCTTATCTCGCTTCTGGGCAGCGATAATTTGATCCGTAAGAGTAGGTTTCGCCACCAAGGTGGAAAGAAATCCTTGACGAACAATGTGAAGGTTAAGCTTCCGAAATTCCTCATGGAGAAGTGGTTGACTTTGTTGTAACATTAGGTTGTTACAATAAGATTTACGACTTAGCGCATCAGCCATGACGTTGGCTTTCCCTGGGGTGTAAGTTATTCCTAAGTCGAAATCTATGATCAACTCAACCCAACGTCTTTGCCTGAGATTCAAATCCGGTTGGGTGAAAATGTACTTCAGACTTTGGTGATCAGTGAATATTTCGCAATGATTACCGAGGAGGTAATGTCGCCAGGTCTTAAGTGCATAGACTACGGCTGCAAGATCTAGATCATGAATAGGATAATTCTCCTCATGTGGGTGCAATTGCCGCGAAGCGTAGGCAATTACGTGTCGATCTTGCATAAGAATGCAACCTAGTCCTTGTCGCGAGGCGTCGCAGTAGATAACAAAGTCCTTGGAGAAGTCTGGCGGTACCAGTACGGGAGCAGAAGTCAGGCGTCTCTTCAGTTCCTGAAAGCTGTGCTCACATTGTGGAGTCCATTCGAACTTCTTATCTTTCTTGAGGAGTTCGGTTAGAGGTTTAGCAACTTTGGAGAAGTTTTCGACAAAGCGACGACAATAGCTCGCTAAGCCTAGAAAACTCCGAACTTGCTTGACCGATTCAGGTGGAGTCCAATTAAGGACGGCTTGAACTCGCTCAGGGTTAACAGCAATGCCTTTACCAGATATTACATGACCCAGATAGGTCACTTCTGACAACCAAAATTCACATTTGGAAAACTTGGCATAAAGGCGATGCTCTCGAAGTTTCTTCAACACTAGCCTTAAATGTTCGGCATGTTCTTCCTCGTTCTTGGAGTAGATGAGTATATCATCGAGATAAACTACGACGAATTTATCCAAATACTCCATGAAGATTGAGTTCATTAACCGAGAAAAGGTGGCTGGAGCGTTGGTTAAACTGAAGGACATGACGGTGTACTCGTATTGGCCATAACGAGTAACAAAGGCCGTTTTAGGAATGTCCCCATTTCTGATTTTGATTTGATGGTAGCCCAACCTCAAATCCATCTTGGAGAAGACTGAGGATGCAGCGAGCTGATCATACAGGTCGTTGATCCTGGGGAGCGGATATTTGTTCTTGATTGTGACCAAATTGACAGGTCGATAATCTACAACCATCCGGTCCGTACCATCCTTCTTCTTGACGAATAGGACGGGGCAAGCCCACGGAGATGAGCTAGGTCGGACGAAACCCTTTTTCAAGGACTCATCGAGTTGTTTCTTAAGCTCGGCTAGTTCTAGTGGTGCCATCTTATAGGGTCTTCTAGCAATCGGAACGGTTCCTGGAATGAGGTCTATTACGAACTCAACATCCCTGTCAGGTGGAACACCTGGCAATTCCTCTGGGAAGACATCCGGGAAGTCACGGACTACCGGAACGTCCTCAAGGTCTGGCAAAGGGCTGGCGTTAAGAGAATATAACTGTCGCTTGGCTATTCGGGTCAAGACATTGACTATCTTCCCCGAAGGATGGGTGAGTTGAATAGTCCTAGAGAAGCAATCAATTTGAGCATGATGAGCGAACATCCAGTCCATACCCAGAATGATATTAATATCTGAAGATTTAAGGGCTATCAAAGACGCGAGGAAAACAAGTCTGTCGACTTGGATTTCATTTCCATGGCTTACTCTAGAAGTTTGCCATTTGGATCCCGGAGTTTGAATTACCATAGAGGCTGGCATGTCACAGAATGCGATGTTATGCAAACGAGCATAGTTTTCAGATATAAAAGAATGAGAGGCTCCTGTGTCAAAGAGAACAGATGTCGGGTGGCAATTAACAAGGAGCGTACCGAGAACGACGTTGGGATCCTCTTGAGCTTCTTCGGCAGAAATACAATTGACATTGCCACGTGTAGCGGTGGCCGGCTTGGCGTGGAACACTTTCCCTGTCGGCTTGCCACGGCCAACAGCTTTAGCAGATTGGTTGGGGTTGGTCTGGGGACACTCACGCATATAGTGGCCAGATTCCCCACACTTGAAACAAGTTACAGAACTGGTACGTGGGGGAGCATTGTTGGTTGGACCCCCATAGGGCTTGGCTGGTGCAGACTGTTGAACAGGGCGAGGCGCCTGGAAAGATGGCCTCGGTGTGAACCTGGGTGGCAGGGCGGTGTTGGGCACCCACACGCGGCGCTTCTGAGGACCAGCACCGGATGAGTAACCCATGTCATGGCCATGCTTGCGTGTTGCGTCATAATCAGTCTGACCAGTTTCAGCACTGATGGCCTTGTTAACAAGTTTCTGAAAAGATGTGCACTCATGCAGATGGAGGTCGCGGCGAAGCTCAGGACTAAGTCCCTTACGGAACCTTGCTTGCTTCTTGGCATCGGTAGAAACTTCCTCAGTGGCATATCGTGCAAGGTTACCAAACTCCCTGCTGTAAGCATCCACAGAGAGTCGGCCTTGGGTGAAATTGCAAAATTCCTCACGTTTACGGTCCATGAGACCCTCCGGAATGTGATGTTCACGGAAAGCCTCGCTGAATTCAGCCCAAGTAGTGACATGGCCCGCTGGACGCATAGCTCCATAATTCTCCCACCATAGACTGGCGGGGCCTTCAAGATGATATGCAGCAAAGGTGACCTTGTCAGCCTCCGCTACCAGCGCGGAACGCAGTTTGTGAGAGATACTGCGAAGCCAATCATCAGCGTCGAGAGGCTCGACGGAGTGGTGGAACGTGGGTGGATGTAACTTGATGAAATCACCGAGTGACACCACGTTAGTCCTCTGATGGTGTGCCGTGTTCTGTTCAATACGCTCCAACAAACGGTTGGTCTCCCGCTTGTTACTTTCGGCTTCCATCATAACCTCGGCTAGGGAAGGAGGATGAGGCAGATCTGCATTCCTGACTTCACTGCCTTCGGCCTGCTCTTGAGGAGCAGGGTTAGTGCAAGTGTTGACCATCCTAGGTAAACAAGACAATGATTTAGTCAAAATGATGAAATTCCGACATAGGATACAGAATGTAAGGAATAACTCGAAATGCAAGATGATCATCCGTATGACATGGTAGATACAGAAACTGCTTCTTTATTCCATCGTCATACACACCATACAGGGTTTAGTACAAGACCAAACAAAGTACTATTACGGTGAAAAGAGGATTACATCTCATCGGAGGCATCCCAAGCTCCTATACATTATTTTTCTACATCTCCGGAAAGGGTACAAACGAGGTCATATCCCACGAGTCACGCAGGACGATAGACGACACAGCTAACACGAACTAGTGATACTACCACTAACTCAGACCGATCCGTAGTAGTCCTCGTAGAAGTCACCTCCATAGCCTGGAAGCTCAACATGATCATCCGGAAACAGACGATCTCGCGGAGCTTGTGGACCATAGGGGCTAGGATGAGGTCTTGGACCAACAGACGGTGGCCTGCAGGGACCGCGAGGTGGGGTGATGCCTCCTACATCACGCCAACCCATCACGTCTGGCAAAGCAGATCTCACAGGATAGAGATCGCGCATATCCGAATATCCAGCTTGCACCGCCGGTGCAAACCGAGTCAATGTGGCCCAGTGGTCAGCACGGGTATTGAAGAGCTCTAACCTCAAGGCCCGATTTTCACGGTTCTTATCCTCGAGCATCTCACCAGTGGTGCGAGTCCGTGAATCCTCCTGAGTGGGGTCAGCATAGATAGCCTGAAGATACCCTTGTGCTCCCGGAAGTGATCCTGGCATATACCGGAAATCAGAGTCCCGAAATAGACCAGACCTGACTCGCATGATGGTCATCATAGAGTAGGCGGCGTCCTGCACAGCCATCTCAATAGTAACCCCGAGTCCATAGGAGCAGTGAAGGGGCTCGGTGGATCCAGGATAAGATGGAAATATCCTGACAGTGCAGAGATACTGGCTTTCATTAAAGTCCCGAAATTGCTCTTCGACCGTGTACTTAGGATACCAACGGTATCCAGCCTTAGTCATTACCCTGACCAACATGGCAGTATGGCCGGGTACATCTAGGCATCGAGTCAGGCGAACCACTTGATTGAGGTCGCGAGTGGCCATCTGAAAGCACAATCATAATGCAAAGGCATTAGAATTTCTAGCAAAATTTCGGCAACATAACAGCTGTAAATGCTCAAGAAGGATTTTGAGACATTTGACAAAGGATTTCATACACACTCAACATCATCATATCAAGTTCTGAGTCCATCCTAGCAACATAATGTGGTAGTAGAACTGAACTAGGCTTGTATTCATCAAACCTATAAGGTACTACTAATTAGTAACACGTGAACCTGATAGAGAGAAAAGATCCTAATTCCTTAACCCCCGGTGGAAGAATAGACTGACTCAGATCAGAATGTCATAAGATAAAGAAGTAAAAAGAGCCTTATGTTCCAACCCACAAACAATTCCCCTACATATAACTAAAGAATTTCTAGACTCAACATCGACCAGTTTGGCTTGGAGAACCTACAGGCAGTCCGGCTCTGATGCCAACGCTGTCAGGACCCCGACTCGATGTCACATTGATCTAGCCTGTAACACCTCATATCACTTTGCGGCCTCACGCACGGTATCCCCACGGGTGTCGCCTTACCTTTGCCCGGGACCGTTTGCGCCTTTTGGCTCACGTATATGATAGTGTCGCTAGCATCCATATGATAAGGAGCCCGGGCTGACATGACCAGTCGTAAACCCAAAGTGGCACAGACTTACAGGGACAGGCATCCATGACCCAGCTTCGAACGTGTCGGTCAACAGCAAGTGGGTCCGGGCTGTAGCACTGGGCTAGCAGGACTCCGGTAAACCGGGCTGTAGCGGGCTAACAGGACTCCGGTACTCAATGCGTGACATTTCCCCGAAGGGACAGACACAGGAACGAAGAAGGACACATGCCGGCCAGCCTAAGTGTTCTAGAGCAGTAGCAAGCTACCATGGCTCAGCGGTAACACTAGGAGACATTTCCCGGTAAGAGAGGCTACTAAAGATAAACAACTAGATAGTCAGATCCCACACATACCAAGCATTTCAAACATACACACAATATGCTCGATATGTGCAAATACAACGAAGCATCACAACATGACTCTACGACACAAGTACTTTATTTAAGGCTCAGAGAGCCATACATAACATACACAAAGGTACGGGTCACACGACCCAGCATTCAAGTCATACAGTCATACAAACCAGCAGCGGAAGTAACTTGTCTGAGTACAGACAACTAATAAAATAAAAGAGGCTTGGAAAGCCTAGCTATACTACGTGGTCCTTCACAAGCTCAGGATCGCCACCTGGGCCTTAGCCTACTCATTGATGTCAACGTCTACGTAGAACCCATCAGAAGGGGTTGCAGCGTCTTCTGTAAAAATGTAAATTATAGCAACATGAGTACAAAGGTACTCAGCAAGACTTACATCAGATCCTACATACATGCATATTATCAAGAAGGGTTGGTGGAGTTATTGCAGCAAGCCAGCTTTGACTCTTGGCTAGGCTAACCTACGAGACTCCAACTTGAAATGGTTTTGTGTACACGAGTCCACTACTCACCACTTCAATACACTACCGAGGATCCACCTCCGTTTTCCTACGGAAGAGCCATCCTCGGCACTCACACTTATCTTGAGGCTTTTAGTAGTTTCCATTTACTTGTCTATGAACTGTATAGGCAACCAAGTAGTCCTTTACCGCGGACGCGGCTATTCGAATAGATCATGTTAACCCTGCAGGGGTGTACTTCTTCATACATGTTTCCACCACTTAGCGTCTGCACACGACATGTGCTTGGCAGACTTCAAGCGAAAGCCGACGTGGGTGTAGACCACGACCTACCTAAACACCTAAGCCTCTAGTCCAGGTTTATCGCCTATCCAGGTTCCATCCGCAGGGAGTCCGGTCGAGGTTTCCCATACGGCCCCGAACGATGTGAACAGGGTTCCCGAGATACCTAACGGGTATTCGGTACACCGTGCCACGTACCTACCGCATCACAGCCCACCCCTACGGTCAGCGCTGTCCACGGCCTCCAGTAGGCTACAAACACCAGAAACTACTTGCAACTCCTGGACAGAGAACTAGGGTGAATAAGAAGTCGAGCGGGGTCATATTTCAGGGCCCAGTGCATGGTAGTAGCTGTATCTTAAATCACACATACAGATCTCAGTGCTTAAGGTTGGCTTCAATGAAACAACCCACCATGTACTCCTACATGGCCTCTCATCGATACCTTTACCAAATCGTGTTCACCACACCACTCCCATTACCGACATAATCATTTCACTCTAGCCCATCACCCAGATGAACCAGACCTGACACGACTCTAAGCATAGCAGGCATAGCAAGGTAGGAACAACACATCCATAGGGCTCAATCAACTCCTACACATGCTAGTGGGTTTCATCTAGTTACTGTGGCAATGACAGGTCATGCAGAGGAAATGGGTTCAACTACCGTAGCACACAGCAGTTTGAAACGCGTTGTCTTAATGCAGTAAAAGAGAGCAGGAGCGAGAACATGGGTTGTATCGATATGATCAAATGGTTGGTTGCTTGCCTGATGGTTCGATGCACTGATACGGTTCTTCGTTAGGGTAATCACAGTACTCCTCGGAGGCAGAACCTGCCGCAAAGAACACCGATATACAACCATCACCAAACAATGTGCAACAGTATGATGCATGCATGAAACATAGCAATATGAGTGTGTTGGGCTAATGCAACTAAGACCAGAAAGGTTTGGACCAATTTGAATCAAAGATTCAAATTTTAGACCCAAACATGGCCCTTTAAAGTGTTTTTCCTTGTTCTGCATTAAACATCAGGTTAACTTGTTTAAACATGCATGAAAATAGTACAGATGGATAGATTGGATTTTTCTGATCATTTTTCATATATAATTTGTCTGATTTGGAGTTACAGAATAAAAGTTATGAATTTTTGAAATTTAAAATATATTCTGGAATTTCCTATATAAGATTAATTCCATAAAATCAATTATTGCGTCAGCCTGACGTCAGTGTGACGTCAGCAGGTCAACGGAACACGTCCGGGTCAAACCTGACAGTGGGTCCCGCATGTCAGGGTGATTAAATTAATTAAAGTTTAATTAAACTAAACCTGTTTAATTAACAGGGCTGGGCCCCACCTGTCATTGACTAAGGGGAGTCAACCAGGGCCCACCCGTGGTCAAACCCGGTCGGCTGCACCGGCGTTTAGCCGCCGGCGAGCCCGACGCGGCGGCGGAAGTGATTTTTGCCGTTCCGGCAACCAAACGAGCCGCGGAGGGCACCGGAGCGGAGCTGAGGTCGAGCCGCAGCTCTTGGTGGAGTCCGTTGGGGTCGGGGTGGCCGGAGTTGGCGCCGGCGACGACTTTGGCGGCCACCGGAGTTCGGCCAAAGTCGAACTTGTCGCTAGGGGGATCGGTGAGGTGCGGGGAGTGCACGGTTGGACCCGACGCAGCGTGGTGAGTGCGTTGGACACCGCGGGTTGGCCGGAGGATGGCCGGGGGCACGTCGGCGACGAGATCCGCGGCGGTGTGTGCGTGTGATCTTCGTGCGGTGGCTACACGGCTAGGGAATGGGAGAGAGAGGGTCGGAGGGGTAGCTAGGCTCACAGCGCTCCCGTAGAGGCCACCGGCGGGGTCGGGGACGAGCTGAGGCGGCGACGGCGTTGAAGGGGATCTCCGGCGACGGCGAGCTCGGGCGAGGTCGGTGCGGTGGTCTCGGGTCGCACGAGCACACGGGGCTCGGCTAGCTCGATGAAGTGGACGGCGGCGGAGCTCCTGGACACGGTGGCACGGCGTGGGGTTGACGGAGGGCGTGGCTACGGCGAGGGGGTGGCGGCGATGGCGTCGGCCATGGCGTGGGAGAGCGAGGGGGAGGAGCTGGAGAGAGGAGGGGGTGTCTGGGGGGTTCAGAGGAGAGAGGGAGGGCGATTCACGGCGTTAGCCGGGCGAGGGAGGCGGCGAGGCGGCGAGCAGGTGCGTGGCACCCATGCGGTGCTCGCCGTCGAGCACCTGCCTGCCTGCCTGGCCGGCAAGCAGCTCGCTGGCGCGGTGCTAGGCTGGGCTGGCAGGTGGGCCGGGTGCTGGGCGCCAGGTAAGCTTTTCCCATTTTCTTTCTGTTTTCTGTTTTTTTAATACTTCTGCAACTTTGTTGAATTAAATAAAATACTTAGGCTACACCTAAAATCACCAAACTACTCCTGGTCCATAGTTGGATTATTTCCAACATGAAACATTTTAGTTTGGAGATATTTGAGCATTTAAATATTTTATATAATTTTAAATGCCCAAATTCAAATATTTATGATTTAATTCAAAAACCCTAGGATGGCCTAGGAAAATGTGCACCACTTTTGGCAGAGGTTCTGAACCAAGACAAAAATAATGGGCATTTTAGAAGGGCATTTCAGGTTCATTGAAATTTATTTTTAGTAACCCTAGTTGGTTTCAGAGGGGACTGGGGGTTCTGTCATCCCCATTTCAAGTTTCTAATGAAAGAGTAAACATGATGCAACACTCTAATGCATGGCTAACTAGGATGTGACAACTCACCCCCACTCAAAAGAATCTCGTCCCGAGATTTGGGTTCCTCCGGGAAGAAGGCGGGATACTCGAGTCGAAGACGATCCTCCCTTTCCCAAGTTGCTTCATCCTCAGAATGGTGCGACCATTGAACTTTGAGAAACTTGATATTATGACGTCGAGTGGTACGCTCGGCCCGATCGAGGATACGAATGGGGTACTCCCGATATGTAAGATTATCTTGGAGATCAAGCGTTTCGTGGTCCACTCCACGGATGGGATCAGAGAAGCAACGCCTGAGTTGAGAAACGTGGAAGACATCGTGGACTCTGGAGAGGTGCGGAGGTAGTTCCAACTGGTAGGCAACTTCTCCTCGTTTGGCGAGAATGCGAAAAGGTCCAATGTAACGAGGAGCCAATTTGCCTTTGATACCGAAATGATGGGTTCCCTTCAGAGGGGTAACCCGAAGATAAGCCTTCTCGTCAACCTCGAAAGTCATAGCCTTATGTTTTCGGTCATATTGACTCTTCTGATGGGATTGGGCGGTTTTCAACTTTTCACGAACGATGCGAACTTGCTCTTCTGCTTCCTGAATCATATCCGGGCCAAAGAATTGTCTTTCCCCGGTTTCTGACCAGTTAAGGGGTGTTCGACACCGTCGTCCATAGAGAACTTCAAAAGGGGCTTTACCCAAGCTAGATTGATAGCTGTTGTTGTAAGCGAATTCGGCAAATGGAAGGCACTTCTCCCAATCCATTCCGAATGAGATAACAGAGGCTCGAAGCATGTCTTCTAGAATCTGGTTGACGCGTTCTACTTGACCACTCGATTGAGGGTGAAAAGCGGTGCTAAAGGAAAGGCGGGTTCCCATAGCGTTTTGGAAACTTTCCCAAAATCGAGAGGTGAAAAGACTTCCTCGATCCGAGTTAATTTCCAAAGGAACACCATGGAGAGACACTATCCGGGAGATGTATAAGTCTGCCAGCTGACTAGCGGTTATACTCTCACGAACAGGTAAGAAATGGGCTACTTTGGAAAGACGATCGACAACGACGAAGATAGCATTATTCCCTCTCTTGGTCCTGGGTAAACCGGTAATGAAATCCATACCAATTTTATCCCATTTCCATTCAGGAATGGCTAAGGGTTGAAGGGTGCCAGCAGGCCGTTGATGCTCTGCTTTTACACGACGGAAGACGTCACAGCTAGCAATATACTGAGCAATTTCTCTCTTCATCCTAGTCCACCAGAACCTCTGGCGTAGGTCCTGATACATCTTAGTACTACCGGGATGAATGGTGAGAGGAGATTCATGAGCCTCCTTAAGGATCAACTGCCGTAGATGCGGGTTCTTGGGAACCACTAAACGGTTACCAAAGTACACAACACCATGATCATTTGTGGAGAAACAACTAGCACCTCCACTAGCAATGTTCTCTTTGATCTTAGCTATTCCCTTATCTCGCTTCTGGGCAGCGATAATTTGATCCGTAAGAGTAGGTTTCGCCACCAAGGTGGAAAGAAATCCTGGAGGAACAATGTGAAGGTTAAGCTTCCGAAATTCCTCATGGAGAAGTGGTTGACTTTGTTGTAACATTAGGTTGTTACAATAAGATTTACGACTTAGCGCATCAGCCATGACGTTGGCTTTCCCTGGGGTGTAAGTTATTCCTAAGTCGAAATCTGTGATCAACTCAACCCAACGTCTTTGCCTGAGATTCAAATCCGGTTGGGTGAAAATGTACTTCAGACTTTGGTGATCAGTGAATATTTCGCAACGATTACCGAGGAGGTAATGTCGCCAGGTCTTAAGTGCATAGACTACGGCTGCAAGCTCTAGATCATGAGTAGGATAATTCTCCTCATGTGGGTGCAATTGCCGCGAAGCGTAGGCAATTACGTGTCGATCTTGCATAAGAATGCAACCTAGTCCTTGTCGCGAGGCGTCGCAGTAGATAACAAAGTCCTTGGAGAAGTCTGGCGGTACCAGTACGGGAGCAGAAGTCAGGCGTCTCTTCAGTTCCTGAAAGCTGTGCTCACATTGTGGAGTCCATTCGAACTTCTTATCTTTCTTGAGGAGTTCGGTTAGAGGTTTAGCAACTTTGGAGAAGTTTTCGACAAAGCGACGACAATAGCTCGCTAAGCCTAGAAAACTCCGAACTTGCTTGACCGATTTAGGTGGAGTCCAATTAAGGACGGCTTGAACTCGCTCAGGGTTAACAGCAATGCCTTTACCAGATATTACATGACCCAGATAGGTCACTTCTGACAACCAAAATTCACATTTGGAAAACTTGGCATAAAGGCGATGCTCTCGAAGTTTCTTCAACACTAGCCTTAAATGTTCGGCATGTTCTTCCTCGTTCTTGGAGTAGATGAGTATATCATCGAGATAAACTACGACGAATTTATCCAAATACTCCATGAAGATTGAGTTCATTAACCGAGAAAAGGTGGCTGGAGCGTTGGTTAAACTGAAGGACATGACGGTGTACTCGTATTGGCCATAACGAGTAACAAAGGCCGTTTTAGGAATGTCCCCGTTTCTGATTTTGATTTGATGGTAGCCCAACCTCAAATCCATCTTGGAGAAGACTGAGGATCCAGCGAGCTGATCATACAGGTCGTTGATCCTGGGGAGCGGATATTTGTTCTTGATTGTGACCAAATTGACAGGTCGATAATCTACAACCATCCGGTCCGTACCATCCTTCTTCTTGACGAATAGGACGGGGCAAGCCCACGGAGATGAGCTAGGTCGGACGAAACCCTTTTTCAAGGACTCATCGAGTTGTTTCTTAAGCTCGGCTAGTTGTAGTGGTGCCATCTTATAGGGTCTTCTAGCAATCGGAACGATTCCTGGAATGAGGTCTATTACGAACTCAACATCCCTGTCAGGTGGAACACCTGGCAATTCCTCTGGGAAGACATCCGGGAAGTCACGGACTACCGGAACGTCCTCAAGGTCTGGCAAAGGGCTGGCGTTAAGAGAATATAACTGTCGCTTGGCTATTCGGGTCAAGACATTGACTATCTTCCCCGAAGGATGGGTGAGTTGAACAGTCCTAGAGAAGCAATCAATTTGAGCATGATGAGCGGACATCCAGTCCATACCCAGAATGATATTAATATCTGAAGATTTAAGGGCTATCAAAGACGCGAGGAAAACAAGTCTGTCGACTTGGATTTCATTTCCATGGCTTACTCTAGAAGTTTGCCATTTGGATCCCGGAGTTTGAATTACCATAGAGGCTGGCATGTCACAGAATGCGATGTTATGCAAACGAGCATAGTTTTCAGATATAAAAGAATGAGAGGCTCATGTGTCAAAGAGAACAGATGTCGGGTGGCAGTTAACAAGGAGCGTACCGAGAACGACGTTGGGATCCTCTTGAGCTTCTTCGGCAGAAATACAATTGACATTGCCACGTGTAGCGGTGGCCGGCTTGGCGTGGAACACTTTCCCTGTCGGCTTGCCACGGCCAACAGCTTTAGCAGATTGGTTGGGGTTGGTCTGGGGACACTCACGCATATAGTGGCCAGATTCCCCACACTTGAAACAAGTTACAGAACTGGTACGTGGGGGAGCATTGTTGGTTGGACCCCCATAGGGCTTGGCTGGTGCAGACTGTTGAACAGGGCGAGGCGCCTGGAAAGATGGCCTCGGTGTGAACCTGGGTGGCAGGGCGGTGTTGGGCACCCACACGTGGCGCTTCTGAGGACCAGCACCAGATGAGGAACCCATGTCACGGCCATGCTTGCGTGTTGCGTCATAATCAGTCTGACCAGTTTCAGCACTGATGGCCTTGTTAACAAGTTTCTGAAAAGATGTGCACTCATGCAGACGGAGGTCGCGGCGAAGCTCAGGACTAAGTCCCTTACGGAACCTTGCTTGCTTCTTGGCATCGGTAGAAACTTCCTCAGTGGCATATCGTGCAAGGTTACCAAACTCCCTGCTGTAAGCATCCACAGAGAGTCGGCCTTGGGTGAAATTGCAAAATTCCTCACGTTTACGGTCCATGAGACCCTCCGGAATGTGATGTTCACGGAAAGCCTCGCTGAATTCAGCCCAAGTAGTGACATGGCCCGCTGGACGCATAGCTCCATAATTCTCCCACCATAGACTGGCGGGGCCTTCAAGATGATATGCAGCAAAGGTGACCTTGTCAGCCTCCGCTACCAGCGCGGAACGCAGTTTGTGAGAGATATTGCGAAGCCAATCATCAGCGTCGAGAGGCTCGATGGAGTGGTGGAACGTGGGTGGATGTAACTTGATGAAATCACCGAGTGACACCACGTTAGTCCTCTGATGGTGTGCCGTGTTCTGTTCAATACGCTCCAACAAACGGTTGGTCTCCCGCTTGTTTCTTTCGGCTTCCATCATAACCTCGACTAGGGAAGGAGGATGAGGCAGATCTGCATTCCTGACTTCACTGCCTTCGGCCTGCTCTTGAGGAGCAGGGTTAGTGCGCGTGTTGACCATCCTAGGTAAACAAGACAATGATTTAGTCAGAATGATGAAATTCCGACATAGGATACAGAATGTAAGGAATAACTCGAAATGCAAGATGATCATCCATATGACATGGTAGATACAGAAACTGCTTCTTTATTCCATCGTCATACACACCATACAGGGTTTAGTACAAGACCAAACAAAGTACTATTACGGTGAAAAGAGGATTACATCTCATCGGAGGCATCCCAAGCTCCTATACATTATTTTTCTACATCTCCGGAAAGGGTACAAACGAGGTCATATCCCACGAGTCACGCAGGACGATAGACAACACAGCTAACACGAACTAGTGATACTACCACTAACTCAGACCGATCCGTAGTAGTCCTCGTAGAAGTCACCTCCATAGCCTGGAAGCTCAACATGATCATCCGGAAACAGACGATCTCGTGGAGCTTGTGGACCATAGGGACTAGGATGAGGTCTTGGACCAACAGACGGTGGCCTGCAGGGACCGCGAGGTGGGGTGATGCCTCCTACATCACGCCAACCCATCACGTCTGGCAGAGCAGATCTCACAGGATAGAGATCGCGCATATCCGAATATCCAGCTTGCACCGCCGGTGCAAACCGAGTCAATGTGGCCCAGTGGTCAGCACGGGTATTGAAGATCTCTAACCTCAAGGCCCGATTTTCACGGTCCTTATCCTCGAGCATCTCAGCAGTGGTGCGAGTCCGTGAATCCTCCTGAGTGGGGTCAGCATAGATAGCCTGAAGATACCCTTGTGCTCCCGGAAGTGATCCTGGCATATACCGGAAATCAGAGTCCCGAAATAGACCAGACCTGACTCGCATGATGGTCATCATAGAGTAGGCGGCGTCCTGCACAGCCATCTCAATAGTAACCCCGAGTCCATAGGAGCAGTGAAGGGGCTCGGTGGATCCAGGATAAGATGGAAATATCTTGACAGTGCAGAGATACTGGCTTTGATTAAAGTCCCAAAATTGCTCTTCGACCGTGTACTCAGGATACCAACGGTATCCAGCCTTAGTCATTACCCTGACCAACATGGCAGTATGGCCGGGTACATCTAGGCATCGAGTCAGGCGAACCACTTGATTGAGGTCGCGAGTGGCCATCTGAAAGCACAATCATAATGCAAAGGCATTAGAATTTCTAGCAAAATTTCGGCAGCATAACAGCTGTAAATGCTCAAGAAGGATTTTGAGACATTTGACAAAGGATTTCATACACACTCAACATCATCATATCAAGTTCTGAGTCCATCCTAGCAACATAATGTGGTAGTAGAACTGAACTAGGCTTGTATTCATCAAACCTATAAGGTACTACTGATTAGTAACACGTGAACCTGATAGAGAGAAAAGATCCTAATTCCTTAACCCCCGGTGGAAGAATAGACTGACTCAGATCAGAATGTCATAAGATAAAGAAGTAAAAAGAGCCTTACGTTCCAACCCACAAACAATTCCCCTACATATAACTAAAGAATTTCTAGACTCAACATCGACCAGTTTGGCTTGGAGAACCTACGGGCAGTCCGGCTCTGATGCCAACGCTGTCAGGACCCCGACTCGATGTCACATTGATCTAGCATGTAACACCTCATATCACTTTGCGGCCTCACGCACGGTATCCCCACGGGTGTCGCCTTACCTTTTCCCGGGACC
Source organism: Triticum aestivum (assembly GCF_018294505.1). NCBI lineage: Eukaryota > Viridiplantae > Streptophyta > Magnoliopsida > Poales > Poaceae > Triticum > Triticum aestivum. Next base: position 161,514,893 of record NC_057794.1, read on the forward strand.
GTTTGCGCCTTTTGGCTCACGTATATGATAGTGTCGCTAGCATCCATATGATAAGGAGCCCGGGCTGACATGACCAGTCGTAAACCCAAAGTGGCACAGACTTACAGGGACAGGCATCCATGACCCAGCTTCGAACGTGTCGGTCAACAGCAAGTGGGTCCGGGCTGTAGCACTGGGCTAGCAGGACTCCGGTAAACCGGGCTGTAGCGGGCTAACAGGACTCCGGTACTCAATGCGTGACATTTCCCCGAAGGGACAGACACAGGAACGAAGAAGGACACATGCCGGCCAGCCTAAGTGTTCTAGAGCAGTAGCAAGCTACCATGGCTCAGCGGTAACACTAGGAGACATTTCCCGGTAAGAGAGGCTACTAAAGATAAACAACTAGATAGTCAGATCCCACACATACCAAGCATTTCAAACATACACACAATATGCTCGATATGTGCAAATACAATGAAGCATCACAACATGACTCTAAGACACAAGTACTTTATTTAAGGCTCAGAGAGCCATACATAACATACACAAAGGTACGGGTCACACGACCCAGCATTCAAGTCATACAGTCATACAAACCAGCAGCGGAAGTAACTTGTCTGAGTACAGACAACTAATAAAATAAAAGAGGCTTGGAAAGCCTAGCTATACTACGTGGTCCTTCACAAGCTCAGGATCGCCACCTGGGCCTTAGCCTACTCATTGATGTCAACGTCTACGTAGAACCCATCAGAAGGGGTTGCAGCGTCTTCTGTAAAAATGTAAATTATAGCAACATGAGTACAAAGGTACTCAGCAAGACTTACATCAGATCCTACATACATGCATATTATCAAGAAGGGTTGGTGGAGTTATTACAGCAAGCCAGCTTTGACTCTTGGCTAGGCTAACCTACGAGACTCCAACTTGAAATGGTTTTGCGTACACGAGTCCACTACTCACCACTTCAATACACTACCGAGGATCCACCTCCGTTTTCCTACGGAAGAGCCATCCTCGGCACTCACACTTATCTTGAGGCTTTTAGTAGTTTCCATTTACTTGTCTATGAACTGTATAGGCAACCAAGTAGTCCTTTACCGCGGACGCGGCTATTCGAATAGATCATGTTAACCCTGCAGGGGTGTACTTCTTCATACATGTTTCCACCACTTAGCGTCTGCACACGACATGTGCTCGGCAGACTTCAAGCGAAAGCCGACGTGGGTGTAGACCACGACCTACCTAAACACCTAAGCCTCTAGTCCAGGTTTATCGCCTATCCAGGTTCCATCCGCAGGGAGTCCGGCCGAGGTTTCCCATACGGCCCCGAACGATGTGAACAGGGTTCCCGAGATACCTAACGGGTATTCGGTACACCGTGCCACGTACCTACCGCATCACAGCCCACCCCTACGGTCAGCGCTGTCCACGGCCTCCAGTAGGCTACAAACACCAGAAACTACTTGCAACTCCTGGACAGAGAACTAGGGTGAATAAGAAGTCGAGCGGGGTCATATTTCAAGGCCCAGTGCATGGTAGTAGCTGTATCTTAAATCACACATACAGATCTCAGTGCTTAAGGTCGGCTTCAATGAAACAACCCACCATGTACTCCTACATGGCCTCTCATCGATACCTTTACCAAATCGTGTTCACCACACCACTCCCATTACCGACATAATCATTTCACTCTAGCCCATCACCCAGATGAACCAAACCTGACACGACTCTAAGCATAGCAGGCATAGCAAGGTAGGAACAACACATCCATAGGGCTCAATCAACTCCTACACATGCTAGTGGGTTTCATCTAGTTACTGTGGCAATGACAGGTCATGCAGAGGAAATGGGTTCAACTACCGTAGCACACAGCAGTTTGAAACGCGTTGTCTTAATGCAGTAAAAGAGATCAGGAGCGAGAACATGGGTTGTATCGATATGATCAAATGGTTGGTTGCTTGCCTGATGGTTCGATGCACTGATACGGTTCTTCGTTAGGGTAATCACGGTACTCCTCGGAGGCAGAACCTGCAGCAAAGAACACCGATATACAACCATCACCAAACAATGTGCAACAGTATGATGCATGCATGAAACATAGCAATATGAGTGTGTTGGGCTAATGCAACTAAGACCAGAAGGGTTTGGACCAATTTGAATCAAAGATTCAAATTTTAGACCCAAACATGGCCCTTTAAAGTGTTTTTCCTTGTTCTGCATTAAACATCAGGTTAACTTGTTTAAACATGCATGAAAATAGTACAGATGGATAGATTGGATTTTCTGATCATTTTTCATATATAATTTGTCTGATTTGCAGTTACAGAATAAAAGTTATGAATTTTTGAAATTTAAAATATATTCTGGAATTTCCTATATTAGATTAATTCCAGAAAATCAATTATTGCGTCAGCCTGACGTCAGTGTGACGTCAGCAGGTCAACGGAACACGTCCGGGTCAAACCTGACAGTGGGTCCCGCATGTCAGGGTGATTAAATTAATTAAAGTTTAATTAAACTAAACCTGTTTAATTAACAGGGCTGGGCCCCACCTGTCATTGACTAAGGGGAGTCAACCAGGGCCCACCCATGGTCAAACCCGGTCGGCTGCACCGGCGTTTAGCCGCCGGCGAGCCCGACGCGGTGGCGGAAGTGATTTTTGCCGTTCCGGCAACCAAACGAGCCGCGGAGGGCACCGGAGCGGAGCTGAGGTCGAGCCGCAGCTCTTGGTGGAGTCCGTTGGGGTCGGGGTGGCTGGAGTTGGCGCCGGCGACGACTTTGGCGGCCACCGGAGTTCGGCCAAAGTCGAACTTGTCGCTAGGGGGATCGGTGAGGTGCGGGGAGTGCACGGTTGGACCCGACGCAGCGTGGTGAGTGCGTTGGACACCGCGGGTTGGCCGGAGGATGGCCGGGGGCACGTCGGCGACGAGATCCACGGAGGTGTGTGCGTGTGATCTTCATGCGGTGGCTAGACGGCTAGGGAATGAGAGAGAGAGGGTCGGAGGGGTAGCTAGGCTCACAGCGCTCCCGTAGAGGCCACCGGCGGGGTCGGGGATGAGCTGAGGCGGCGACGGCGTTGAAGGGGATCTCCGGCGACGGCGAGCTCGGGCGAGGTCGGTGCGGTGGTCTCGGGCCGCACGAGCACACGGGGCTCGGCTAGCTCGATGAAGTGGACGGCGGCGGAGCTCCTGGACACGGTGGCACGGCGTGGGGTTGACGGAGGGCGTGGCTACGGCGAGGGGGTGGCGGCGATGGCGTCGGCCATGGCATGGGAGAGCGAGGGGGAGGAGCTGGAGAGAGGAGGGGGTGTCTGGGGGGTTCAGAGGAGAGAGGGAGGGCGATTCACGGCGTTAGCCGGGCGAGGGAGGCGGCGAGGCGGCGAGCAGGTGCGTGGCACCCATGCGGTGCTCGCCGTCGAGCACCTGCCTGCCTGCCTGGCCGGCAAGCAGCTCGCTGGCGTGGTGCTGGGCTGGGCCGGCAGGTGGGCCGGGTGCTGGGCGCCAGGTAAGCTTTTCCCATTTTCTTTCTGTTTTCTGTTTTTTTAATACTTCTGCAACTTTGTTGAATTAAATAAAATACTTAGGCTACACCTAAAATCACCAAACTACTCCTGGTCCATAGTTGGATTATTTCCAACATGAAACATTTTAGTTTGGAGATATTTGAGCATTTAAATATTTTATATAATTTTAAATGCCCAAATTCAAATATTTATGATTTAATTCAAAAACCCTAGGATGGCCTAGGAAAATGTGCACCACTTTTGGCAGAGGTTTTGAACCAAGACAAAAATGATGGGCATTTTAGAAGGGCATTTCAGGTTCATTGAAATTTATTTTTAGTAACCCTAGTTGGTTTCAGAGGGGACTGGGGGTTCTGTCATCCCCATTTCAAGTTTCTGATGAAAGAGTAAACATGATGCAACACTCTAATGCATGGCTAACTAGGATGTGACAATTAGGGGGTCTCCGGACAGCCGGACTATATCCTTTGGCCGGACTGTTGGACTATGAAGATACAAGATGGAAGACTTCGTCTCGTGTCCGGATGGGACTCTACTTGGCGTGGAAGGCAAGCTAGGAAATACGGATATGTATATCTCCTCCTTTGTAACCAACCTTGTGTAACCCTAGCCCCCTCCGGTGTCTATATAAACCAGAGGGTTTTAGTCCGTAGGACAACATACAATCATACCATAGGCTAGCTTCTAGGGTTTAGCATCTCTGATCTCGTCGTAGATCAACTCTTGTAATACTCATATCATCAAGAACAATCAAGCAGGACGTAGGGTTTTACCTCCATCAAGAGAGCCCGAACCTGGGTAAACATCGTGTCCCCTGCCTCCTGTGACCATCCGCCATAGACGCACAGTTCGGGACCCCCTACCCGAGTTCCGCCGGTTTTCACACCGACATCTGCATTCCTCTTGTCAGTAGCTTTTGCCTTGTAACGCTGTACTTAATTAATTGATATTTGATTATGTATCATCAGTCTGCACCTGAGCTTTATTATCCTCTATTTCTTCCAATGTTATTTGATCTATATTTACTCTTTGCAAAATGTAGAATAATGGCAATGCTTATAAAGAATTTTCTTTGGGGAATTTTTTGAATTATCCTTCCATCAACATGGAGAAGGGATTTGTCCAGCCCATGTTAACATGTAATGTAAGTTCATCCTTCTCAAGCCTTCAAACTTTGTTCTAGTATAGATTTGGATAGGCATCATTTCGTCCACTTCTATTTACATCTGATTGGATGTTTGCAACAACTACTAGTTTTAAATTGTAGTTGTAAAAACATGTTCCTTATGCAGAAAAAAAACATTTATTTGCTTATATAATTGTGAAACCTGTTACGTGTCTCCTTGTTTCTCTTTCAGAGTCGTATCTCTTATGCCAGGCAGAACTTTAGGAAAGATAATGAGCCAAACCATCTTGAGGACAGCGAGATGACCCCAAGGTCCTGTCTTGATGAAGACAGTGAGTTGAAGCTACTCACCAGCAGGTGTGAGACAACCTCTGTGCAGTCGCTGCCTCAATAAGTTCGACTTCTTCAGTCTCAACTTAAAGCAGAAAGGCTTGCTTCAGCTCAGCTCTGACTTGAAGTCAAAGATGTGATGAAGATGTCAGGGGACTGCCTTGCGCACTATTGTGCCATACAGCTAGGGATGAAGCATCTATCGTTGACACAACTGAGGTCTCATCAGCTTGTTCGGCTACTTGTGGGGCCCGACCTTGCCAGGTCTATTGCCTTCTGAAGTGCTCTCAATTTTGTATATTCTTTTGTCGGCGTGTTTATATGCACTGGTGGCGACCTTTGATGCCCAATGTATGTAATCCGCGGTCATGTTGCGCTTTATTATCACCGTTAGTGAACTTTGATTCCAAGTGGATGTAATATGTCGTAATTTCTTTATTGTATAGTCTTGGTTTATTCTTTGGTCGGTATGCTGTAATTTAGGCCGGAAGATTCAGTAGATCTCAGTGTTGTCGGTCTTCAGGCCGACACGTTACTCATATGGGCCAAAACGTGGGCCTATAATCATCTTGGGCCATTAGCAGGTCTAAACCTCTATATACTGTAGTGACACTTGGCCTCCTACGGTCCGTAGAAACAATGGGCCTTCTACGGGCCGTATCATCAATGGGCCTTCTACGGGCCGTATGATCGGTTGGCCAAACATGGGCCACATACTGACCGCATTATGGACGTAAACGGGCTGGAGTTGGAGTCGTCCGTTCATGGGCCGACCATAATGGGCTGTCGTTAATAGACCGTATTTGATGATGCTATGAAAACGGCCCAACGTATTAACGGGCCACAAACGGGCTGACTGTAACCACGGGCTAAATTTGGCCCACAAGCAGAAAATGGCAGTAACGGGCCATAAGTAACCGAATGCTGGAAATGAGCCCAAGAATAAATGGGCCCTGAGAAGGCCGAAAGATAACATGGGCTGCAAATGGCCCAATGGATTAATGGGGCGTTAATGGGTATAAAGTGATAAATGTTCATTACGAGCTAGTTTCACCACGGGCCGTTAACGGTCCAAGAGTTACAAAGGGCCTCATATGGGCCGAAAGACGTCATGAGCCATACATGGGCCGGAACCTAAAATGGGCTGGAATCATATTGGACGGCCCAGATGACACTACTGGGCCTAATTCGGATAGGTCGTAACGGCCCCTGGGTTAGTGTGCTGTAAATGGGCTATATGCGAACATGCCGTTAACAGGCTTTCCTTGGGCCGGCCCGCCACCTTTTGACCAAGTCAAATGGGCCGGCCTTTTCACAGGAATGGGCCTCTGTTCAGCCGTGCCACATGTCGACGTATCATAGGCGCCTTCGGTCCAATGAGTGGATGACATCTGTCCCAATGGTGAGCCGACACGTGTTTCCTCCAGCCAATGATGATTTTACACATGGAAAATCTCCATTGGTCGGGGCTGTTAGCAGGTTATCGGATCCGAAACCGGACCCGATAGCTTAACGACGTTCCGTTATGGTGGATGCCACGTGTCGGTCACCCTTGACGAAAGCACTTCTGTGATGCATGATTTATCGTCATGGAAGTGGACACTTCCGTGCTGATAATTTTGGTAATGTCATGGAACACTTCTATGACAGCATAGGTATGACTATCTTGATTCTGTCATAAAATCGTCATGGATGTACATGCATGACAAAAAACACGACCTACTGTGACAAACACGTATCATCACGGAAGTGTATTTTTTGTAGTGTCAGATGGTTTTGGTGCTTTAATATTACTTTTTTGAACCATAATTTATACCTTAGCATTCCTTTATCCTAACGGAGACAGGTGGTTTTTCAGTATAAGTAGTGGGCACAACTGGATCAATATTGTAAATAATAGTTTCATCTTTAACTTTAACCGGTTCTTTAATTTCTTATTTAATAGGTGGATGATATTTAAACCACTTCTCCTTAGGGAGATCAACATGAGTAGAAAATGATTCACAAAAAGAGGCTACTATCTCAGAGTCAAGTTCATATTTAGTGCTACACTTGTGAAAGGCATCGGTATTCATAAAAGATTTAACACAATCAAACTTAAGCTTAAAACCTGACTATTTACCATCATTGAGTTCTGAATATTCAGAGTTGCGTTTATTCTTTCTAAAAGACCCAACCTAAATTCAATAGTCTTCTTCATAAAAGAACCAGTACAAGAAGTATCGAGCACGGATTGATCATCACGAGAAAGCCAAGCATAAAAGTTCTGATTAATAATTTCTCTTGAAAGCTCATGATTGGGGCATGAATATAACATTGACTTAAGCCTCCCCAAAGCTAGAGCGATACTTTCTCCTTCACGAGGCCAAAAATTATATATATAATTCCGATCACGATGAACTAGATGCATATGATTTTTTTATGAAATTCCAATTTCATTCGGTTCCAGTTCCAAGATCTAATATCATCACATAGCCTATACCATGCCAATGCTTTTGCCTTCAAAGATAAAGGTAAAACCTTCTTCTTAGCTTCATCTCCTGGTAAACCTGCAAGCTTAAATAATCCACAAATTTCATCCACATAGATTAAGTGCATATCAGGATGTTCGGTTCCATCTCCTGCATAAGGATTAGCTAGCAGTTGTTCTATCATACCTGAAGTAATTTCATAACCAATATTGTTAGTAGGTGTAGTAGGTTCTGGGGCAACTAATTGTGCTTCCGGTCGAGGTGAAGGATCATTTTCCATAGTAGCAAGTGATAATAAATTTCAGCGCGTAATATAATTTTTTCCTTACCAAATTCCACTTACCAAGTGCGCTTCACTCCCCGGCAACGGCGCCAGAAAAGAGTCTTGATGACCCACAAGTATAGGGTCTCAATCATAGTCCTTTCTATATGTAAGACTATCAAACCCAACGAGGAGGAGAAGGAAATGACCAGTGGTTTTCAGCAAGATATTTTCTGCAAGCACTAAAATAAGCGGTAACAGGTAGTTTGATAGCAAGATAATTTGTAATGGACAAGTAATGGTAATGGTAAATAAAGTGCAGCAAGGTAGCCCAATCCTTTTGTCGCAAAGGATGGGCCAAAACGGTCTCTTATAATAAGCAAAGCGTTCTTGAGTGTACATGGGAATTTCATCTAGTCACTTTCATCATGTTGGTGTCATTCGCGTTCGCTACTTTGATAATTTGATATGTGGGTGGATCGGTACTTAGGTGTTGTTCTTACTTGAACAAACCTCCTACTTGTGATTAACACCCTTGCAAGCATCCGTAACTATGAGAAAAGTATTAAGATAAAATCCAACCATAGCATTAAACTGTTGGATCCAAATCGGTCCATTATGAAGTAGCACATAAACTAGGGTTTAAGCTTGTGTCACTCTAGGAGCCGATCATCTAATAACTACTCCACAATGCATTCCCTTAGTACCAAATATGGTTAAGTGTCATGTAGTCGACGATCACATGACACCACTAAGGGAATCACAACATACATATCATCAGAATGTCGAACACATATCAAGTTCACATGATTGCTTGCAACAAGATTTCTCCCATGACCTCAAGAACAAAAGTAACTACTCACAAATAATAATCATGGTCAAGATCAGAGGGGTATTAAATAGAATAATGGATCTGAACATATAATCTTCCACCAAATAAACCATAATCAACTATAAGATGTAATCAACACTAGTAGTGAAGGAAATATGCCATAGAGGCAATAATAAAGTTGTTATTTATATTTCCCTATATCATTATAAATGTTTATTATTCATGCTAGAATTGAATTATCCGGAAACTTGACACATGTGTGAACACATAGACAAAACAAAGTGTCCCTAGTATGCCTCTACTTGACTAGCTCGTTAATCAAAGATGGTTAAGTTTCCTAACCATAGACTTGTGTTGTCATTTGATGAATGAGATCACATCATTAGGAGAATGATGTGATGGACAAGACCCATCTGTTTGCTTAGCATAATGATCGTCAAGTTTTATTGCTATTGCTTTCTTCATGACTTATACATATTCCTCTGACAATGAGATTATGCAACTCCCGACTACCGGAGGAACACCTTGTGTGCTATCAAACATCACAACGTAACTGGATGATTATAAAGATGCTCTATAGGTGTCTCTGAAGGTGTTTGTTGGGTTGGCATAGATCAAGATTAGGATTTCTTACTCTGAGTATCAGAGAGGTATCTCTGGGCCCTCTCGGTAATGCACATCACAATAAGCCTTGCAAGCAATGTGACTAATGAGTTAGCTACGGGATGATGCATTATAGAACAAGTAAAGAGACTTGCTGGTAATGAGATTGAACAAGGTATGATGATACCGACGATCGAATCTCGGACAAGTAACATACCGATGACAAAGCAAATAAAGTATGTTGTTATTGTGGCTTGACCGATAAAGATCTTCATGGAATATGTAGGAAGCAATATGAGCATCCAGGTTCCGCTATTGGTTATTGACCGGAGATGTGTCTCGGTCATGTCTACATAGTTCTTGAACCCGTAGGGTCCGCACGCTTAACGTTCGATGACGATTTGTATTATGAGTAATGTGTTTTGGTGACCGAAGTTTGTTCGGAGTCTCAGATGAGATCATGGACATGACGAGGATTCTCGAAATGGTTAAGATGTAAAGATTGATATATTTGAAGGTAGTATTCGGACACCGGAAGGGTTCCAAAGTATATCGGGTACATACCGGAGTACCGAAGGGGTTACCGGAACCCCCTCCCCCCGGGGAAAGATATGGGCCGTATGGGCCATAGGGGGGAGGCTAACCAGCCCACAAGGGGCTAGTGCGCCCCCCACAAGGGAGGAGGCCGAATTGGACTAGGGAAGGGGGCACGCTCTCCGTCCCTAGCAGGCACCTCGATATAGGATGTAGCGGACAGAGGGAACGCCGAGTAGGAAGAACAAGTCCTCTTCCAAGGTGTAAATGGAAGCCCGTATGTTCGATTGTTCCCAATGTGTATCGATCAGATATTCAAATGTACAACATCATTTTGATCAATGTCTCGCTACGTTATTTCATTGTCCCCTAGCATTGCACTCACGCCTTCTTTTTAATTCCATAGCGTAGCACGGGATCTTAGTAGTAAAGATAATGGCTAACTTCTGACAAGCGAGCGGAGCAAGGCCCGTCGTCGGTATGCTTCGGCTGAAGAGGAGTGTAGTTAGCCCATGTGGGCCACCCTCGACAGGCACACTTGGGGGTGCAGGGGGAAGCCCCCCACGATACATATCAGTATTGACCTAGGTCAGCTCTGTTATATATATCCTTTGTAAGCCGCTGCATGAGATAAGTTAATCAGTTGTAAATCGCCAATGTTTGTAACCTCCCCTGATATAGTGAAGATTTGCTCGCTGGCACCCGTGTTTGTTCCCTTTCGTCTTGAAGGGGTTTCCCATGTTAAAATCGTGTGTCTCCTGCTTGTTTTCCGTTTCTCATCATATTGATTTGCTTGCCATATCTCTGACAATAAGAACGAGAACAAGGTCCCTCCCATCAGCGGAGAGCTGAGATCCTCCACACCTCCATGGCCCAAGCCATAGGAGATGGGGAGGACCAGCGACGGCGCCAACGGGAGAAGAAGGAAGGGCTAAGGTCTTTTCTTGTGGAGAAAGAGAAGGCTTTGTGTTACCGTAGAATAATTGTTCTACAGTATTTGGTCAAACAAAAAACCTATCACTAGGAAATCTTCCAGATTATAGTAATGCTAATAATATTTTTTTCATAATTTGTTACAATTGGAGAGGGCTGATACCATGGTAGTGCTCACACATTGATGCTTCGAGCTTGGGCGGAGTGGTGCGAGAGTACATCTTGTTCATGGATCACAACCCGGAGCTGCTCTGCTGGAACGTGCGGGGGGCTCAATAACCCTGCAAAAAGAAAGGTGGTTAGGGAATTTGTGGAGGCAGTGAACATTAACATGGTGTGAACATTAACATAATGCAATGTGTCACATCATCTTTCAATGGATTCGGTTACTTGCCGGCGTTTGAGACCCAAGGTGGCATTTTGTTGGCATGGGACTCCATGGTGTTGGACATGCACAGTATGGTGTTGGACACATAGTATCACCGGCTGCATGCGCACTAGGGAGGGAAATTCTTGGTGAATCACTGGAGTATACGAGCCGCGGGGAGACGACGAGAAGGTCATGTTCCTTAATGATCTTAGGCCACGATGTGCTATGTGCCCCGGACAGTGGACGGTGTTGGGCAGCTTCAACATGATTCTATGGGCCAGCAAGAAGAACAATGACAATCTGATCAGGAGCATCATGAATAGGTTGAGGAGCTTCGTGGACGACAATGAGCTGAAGGACATGTACATGCACGGGCATAGCTTCACCCGGTCCAACGAATGGGCAATCCCACAATGACAAAGATCAACTGTATGCTAGTTTATATGGGCTGGGAGCTGACATATCCTGACTGTCTCTTGCAAGCTCTCTCATCTGGGGTTTTGGATCACACCCCGCTCCACCTGTCTACGTATGTCGTGGGATGCCCCAAGCATCAGTTTAGGTTCCAAAACTTTTGGGTGAAGATGGATGGATTCGATCTTGCTGTTCGGGAGGTGTGGAGTTGTGACCAAGTGATCGTTGATCCATTCAAGAGGTTGGATACACTATTAAGAAACTCGGTTGTGACACTTCAAGCTTGGGGACAACAGAAGGTAGGAAATGTCAAATTTCTCTTGGCTGTGGCACACTGGATCATACTTAGACTGCATCAAGTGCAAGAAAGGAGGCAGTTGATGTTGGAGGAACTATGGCTATGTCATACGCTGAAGATGCTGTTGCTTGGCTTGGCATCTCTGCAAGAACAATACAGCGCCAGCATTCGCGGATCCGCTGGCTACAGGTTGAAGATGCCAACTCCAAGCTATTTCAGGCTGTAGCTAATGGGAGGAGGACAAAGAAATTTGTACCCCACGTCAAGCATCAGGAGGTGATTGTTACTGACGAAGAGCGCATACAAGAGATCTTCACCGAGGCTTACGAGGGATTGTTGGGGCGAGCGCAGGCGCATGAGCTTACCATGGACCTCAAGTACCCGGGGCATGGAACCAGTGGATCTCCGCGATCTGGACTGCCTATTTTCCGAGGAGGAGGTATGGAATGTCATTATGGAGATGCCTTCGGACAAAGCATTCAACCAAGATCCTAGCGAATGGAGCGCGCCCGCGTGTGCCGACGGGTTCACAGGAGCATTCAACCAAAAGGCTTGGCCGATGATCAATCGCAACATCATGGCTGCGCTACATAAGTTGTATGTGAGAGATGGAAGGGTCTGGGAAGCTTAATAAAGTGTTGATCGTGCTCATTGTAACACCCCGGATGTAACTTGCCATATTTGTACTCCGACTCTTGCCATTTTCGGCTTTAAGTTATGAGATTCCCTCGTGGTTGGGTTTTGTCTTCGTTTTGCATTTTTCTCGTGTCATGCATCTCATATCATGTCATCATGTGCATCTCTTTTGCATACGTGTTCGTCTCATGCATCCGAGTATTTTCCTTGTTGCCCGTTTTGCAATACGACACTCCTATGTCCTCCGGTGTCCCCCTCTTGTCTCTTTTCGTGAGCGGGTGTTAAACATTCTCGGAATGGACCGAGATTTGCCAAGTGGCCTTGGTACACCACCGGTAGACCTCCTGTCAAATTTTGTGCCATTTGGAGTCCGTTTGATGCCCCAACGGTTAACCGGAGAACCGTAAAGGCCTCGTGTGTGTTGCAGCCCAACACCCCTCCAAAGTGGCCCAATAACCGATCCAAACCTATCCCATGTCCTCCGCCGTCGAATCACGATCATGTGGCCGAAAACTAAACCTCATTTGGACACTCCTACCTCCTCCTAGGTATAAATATGTGCACCCTCTCCAGATTCGGGCGAAACTCTAGCTCTCCCTCTCCCCGCCGCCGCTGGACACGTTCGGTCCGCACCGGACGAAAATCGCCACCGCGCTAGGATGAATCGTGCGCCGCCACCTGCCCCCGTGCCGCTCCCACCGCCGCCGGCCCACCGGGCCCGAAGCGGGCCCGTGAGGCCCATCGCCTCCGTGCCGCCGCCCGCGCCCTTCCACTCCCCGAGACGCCGCCCTCCGCCCGACCGGCGTTCGTCGCCTCACCGGTCGTCGCCCGCCGCCCTGCGCCGGAGTGCGCCGCCGCCTGAGGCCTTCGCCGCTGTTGCTCGCTCGTGGGGCCCTAAGCTGTCGCCCTGCCGTCTTTAGCCGCTCCTGCATGCCTCATCGCCGGCGCCAACCTCTCCGGCGACCCCCATCTCCACTCCGGCCGCCGGCCGTCGCCGCAAGTCCGGCGAGCTCGCACCGGCCACCTCAACTTCCGTGCCCGGATCCAGATCTCGAAGACTAGGGTTGACCTCATTTTCACCTCTAAGTCTTTTCTTTGTTAATTTTGTTGCTCTGTTCATCATGCCATAACTTCATGTGTGCTGCTCCATTTTGTGCGTGCAATATATCAAAATGTTCATCATGATGTGCTCTTCATTTTGTTCCAGTGTGACATGCTTGTTTGAGTCCATCTTGATGCCCAAATTGTTGATGCAAGAGTGATATAAATTGTTAGGTGTTGTTTCTTACCAGAGTATGAGGATTTGTCATTCTTGTCACATTTGTTGTGTGCTTCATATGAACATGAGCTCTATATGTGTTTTTGTCTATGCCATGCCATCTTTACATGGGTGCTTGCCATGTATTTTTGTGATCTGTGTGGTGACTAGCACAAGCATGCAAAGTAGCCTTCGTGATAGTGTTGATTTTAGGGACTTAGGATTTTGCTGTCCTTGCTCTGCTGTTATTTTTATGACATGTATCCATGATGCTACAGTGAGATCCATGATTTGTTTGAGTATCTTCAGTAAGGATGATTTGGACATATGGTTGTACTCTATCCATCCATGCCCCTGTTTGCATTTATGGAGTGCCCTAGCATGACTTAATATTGCTCTACTTTTGGCAGATTGTTTACATGTTAATCAATTTTGCCATGGTTGTTGTAGTTGATCCAAGCATGCTATAAACTTGTTCTTGCCTTGGTTAGCTTCATGAACATGTCTTATTGATATTGCTATGCTTAGTTTGTCATGCAATGCCTCGTGATGAGTGAATCGAGCTCGCAAAGATGCCTTCATAATTCTGTATATGCCATGCTCTGTTTTCGGCTAAGTCTGAATCTGTTAACGAAACTTGCTATGTTTACATCGGTGCCATATTATCTTCTGTGCCTTTTTGGCTCTTGATCAGTAATGGACTTATGTTCTATGGTTTGAGTAGATTCATGCCATGCCTTTGTTTGCTATGTTTTGTTTCTGTAGCATGTTGTTTGCTTGCTATAAATATGGCTTCCTGATGTTATTTCCTGGCATGTTAGTAATTTTCACCAAGTCTGTGAAGCTGATAACTTTTGCACTTTTGCCATGCTTGTTTGAACCTGCTCTTGTGTGATTTAGCCTTAGCTCAGTGTTCATGTTTTGTCAAGCATCTTGAGTAGATCACTGCCATGTGCTTTGTTGTTATGTTGGAGTGCAGTGGCTTAGTTTCTTGTTACATTCTAGGTGGCATTGTGTTGTTAATCGCGGAATTGTGCCTTTCTTGTTTTGCTTGCCATTTGCAAACCGTGCATCCGATTCCGGCGATCTTTATATCGATTTTGACTGAAATCAACTCATCTTTCCAGCGGTGCACTTGGTTTGCCAAGTTGATGCCTTGATCAATCATTTCCTTCCGGAGCACGCATATGCATTGCATATCACATCCCGCATGTCATGCCATGTTTTGCATCATGTTGCCTGTGCATTGCACTGTGATTGATTGTTCGTCCTTTGCTTGTGTTCTTACTTGGGGTAGAGACGGGAGATGAGTACGTGATCGTGGAACCTGTTGAGTACGCTAATGAGGATCAAGCTTTCGTCAACTCGGAGAACTTTGCAGGCAAGATGACCATACTATCGAAATCACTTCTATCTTTGCTTGCTAGTTGTTCGCTCTATTGCTATGCCACAATACCTACCACTTGCTATATCATGCCTCCCATATTGCCATGTCAAGCATCTAACCCACCTTTCCTAGCAAACCGTTGTTTGGCTATGTTACCGCTTTTTCTCAGGCCCTCTTATACCGTTGCTAGTTGCAGGTGGAGATGAAGTTTGTTCCATGTTGAAACATGGATATTGTTGGGATATCATTATTATATCTTGTTCACTTTAATGCATCTATATACTTGGTAAAGGCTGGAAGGCTCGGCCTTATGCCTGGTGTTTTGTTCCACTCTTGTCGCCCTAGTTTCCGTCATACCGGTGTTATGTTCTTTGATTGTGTTCCTTACACGGTTGGGTGTTATGGGAACCACTTGACTGTTCACCTTACATAAAACTCCTCCAGCAAGGCCCAACCTTGGTTTTACCATTTGCCACCTAAGCCTTTTTCCCTTGGGTTCCGCGGACTCAAGGGTCATCTTTATTTTAAACCCCCGGGCCAGTGCTCCTCTGAGTGTTGGTCCAAACTAGAGCACCGTGCGGGACCGTCCCTTGGCAACTTGGGTTATGTTGGTTCATGTATGCTTAGCTTATCCGGTGTGCCCTGAGAATAAGATATGTGCAGCTCCTATCGGGATTTGTCGGCACAGCGGGTGGTCTTGCTGGTCTTATTTTACCATTGTCGAAATGTCTTGTAACTGGGATTCTTAGTCTGATCGGGTCTTCCTGGGAGAAGGAATATCCTTCGTTGACCATAAGAGCTTGTGATGGGCTAAGTTGGGACACCCCTGCAGGGTTTTGAACTTTCGAAGGCCGTGCCCGCTGTTATGGGAAGATGGGAATTTGTTAATGTCCGGTTGTAGAGAACTTGACACTTAATCTAATTAAAATGAATCAACCGCGTGTGTAGCTGTGATGGTCTCTTTTCGGCGGAGTCCGGGAAGAGAACACGGTCTCGTGTTATGCTTGAACGTAAGTAGTTTTAGGATCACCTCTTGATCATTTTAGCTTCTCAACCATGCTTTGCTTCTCTTCTCGCTCTCTTTTGCGTAAGTTAGCCACCATACATGCTAGTGCTTGCTGCAGCTCCACCTCACTACCTTTCCTCCCTTTAAGCTTAAATAGTCTTGATCGCGAGGGTGTGAGATTGCTGAGTCCCCGTGACTCACAGATACTTCCAAACAGATGCAGGTGCCGATGATGCCAGTGCAGGGGACGCTACCGAACTCAAGTGGGAGTTCGACGAAGATTCGGGTCGTTATTATGTTTCTTTTCCGGATGATCAGTAGAGGAGCCCAGTTGGGGCGATCAGGGATCTAGCATTTGGGGTTGTCTTTATTTATGTTGGTTCCATAGTCGGACCTTGATTGTATTCTGGATAATTGTATGATATATTTATGTATTGTGTGAAGTGCCGATTGTAAGCCAACTCTTTATCCCTTTCTTATTCAGTACATGGGATGTGTAAAGATTACCCCTCTTGCGACATGCCTACTATGCGGTTATGCCTCTAAGTCGTGCTCCGACACGTGGGAGATATAGCCGCATCGTGGGTGCTACACTCATCCCCAAGAAGTCAGCCAGAGAGGAGATCGGGGATTTCTGGCCAATCAGCTTTCCACACAGCTCCTCGAAGATATTCACCAAGATTGTAGCGAATAGAGTGCGCCCGCGTATGAAAGAAATTGTCTCGGCGGACCAGTGTGCCTTCATTGTGGGGAGGATATACACGACAACTATCTTCTGGTCAGGCACGTGGCGCGGAAAATCTATGGAAGGAAGGAGAAAGGTGGGTTCCTAAGCTTGACATCACACGCTCCTTCGATTCCCACTCCTAGTCGTTCCTCTTCGAGGTTTTGAGGCAAAAAGGGTTTGGCAGCACCTGGATCAGATGGATTGCAATCTTACTGCAATCGGCCATGAGTAAAGCGATTGTCAATGGAGTCCCGGGCCGCAGCTTCGCACATGCACAAGGGTTTCGGCAAGGGGATCCAGCCTCCCCCCTTTTGTTCGCGGTGGCCATGGAGGCTCTGTTGGAATTTTTCACCAAGGCCGAGCATGAGGGTGCGGTCAGTTCTTTCTCTGGCGTCTCGGCAACGCAGATGACGTGGCCCTCTTCGTCAAGCCCACAAACATGGATTTGAACTTTGCGAGAGACGCCCTTGACATCTTTGGGGAAGCCTCGGGCCTTAGGGTCAACTACAGGAAATCTGTAGCAATTATCATTCGCAGATCGATCAGAGGTTGACAACAACCGAGTCGCTGGGATCCTGCAATGCACAATGGGATCATTCCCCTGTAAATACCTCGGCATCCAGCTTGCCATCTCGCAGCTCTCCAGACCAGATTAGCAGCCATTACTTGATCAGTTTAGGCACATGGTCCCAGCTTGGCAGTGCGGACTCATCCAGAGGCCAGGGAGGCTCATGCTAGTAAAAATCAGTCATCGCAGCTAGACACATTCATCAATTGCTGATCCTAGATGCGCCACAGTGGGTGTTTGATGACATAAATTCCTGGCTCTGATCCTTCTTTTGGGTCGGGAAATACAAGAGAAATGGGGGACAGTGCCTAGTAGCTTGGAATACCATCTGCCGCCCTTATTTCTATGGAGGATTGGGGTGAAAATTTTCAAGTTGCAAGCTCTCACCCTCCCGGTGCGTTGGGAGTGGCTCAGACGAACGAACCACGAATGGTCGTGGCAGGGCCTGAAATTGGTTTCTGATATCAAGTCCATGGAAGTATTCGACAGTCTCGTCTCCATCTCGGTCGGCCACGGGAAGAAGATTATGTTTTGGTGCGACCGCAGGATCAACGGGCGTGCGGTGGCTTACATAGCCCCGACCATCATTGCCCTTGTACCCACACGCATCTAGAATATGCGTACGGTGCAGCAGGCGATGGGGAGCAAAGGTGGGAGAGGGGCATCCTAGAGGGGCTAAATTTCATAGTGCATATGCAACTGTACCTACTTCAACAAGCCATATCCCTCATGACAAGGGAGGAAGGCTGGCCCGATATTTTCACATGGTCGCCCGACAAGTCGGGTGCTTATTCGGTGAACTCCACCTACAAGAGACTGTGCATGGGCCTTACTTCCTCACAACCGGCTCTCACATATGGAAGGCATGGTTGTTGTTGAAGTGCAAGATTTTCCTTTGGTTGGCCTTGCAGTATAGAGTGTGGACCTCGGACTGACGGACTCAACATGGATTATAGGACGAGACCTCCCCTGCTTCACTTTTCTCCAATAAGAGGACAGAGTCGAGCACATCTTAATTCAATGCTCGTATGCTAGAGAGGTGTGGCACCTGATCCTAAGTCACTTCAGGCTGGCCATCGCTGCCCCGCCCTCAGACTGCACCCCTGTACAATGGTGGGAGTGAGCCAAAAGCGCCCTTCACACGAGCGAGAGGAAAGAATTCGACTCCCTGTTCATGGTGACGACTTGGGCAATTTGGAAGTAGCGGAACACGAGGCTCTTTGGAAGGGCCGATCAGCACCTGCAACCCATGCAACTGAAGGCACAAATCATAGATGAGACCAAGGATTGGAGGGCTGCCGGAGCAGGAGGTCTAAATCAATTAGCGAGAGAGTAGCTTTAGTGCATTTTCAGGTGTCGGTGTAGGTGTCTGATCGAGCCATGTTCGTAGCTTGTTTGATCTTCTTGTAAATTGTCTTGCTCTCTTCTATAAAAATATGGTACGCCTTTAGCGTACTCTCGAAAAAAAATTGTTACACCTCCTCCTCACCCTCCCCCCCTCTTCCCTTCCTCACCGCCGCCTGAGGCAGCCATCGGGCAAGCCCGGGGCGCCAAAGATGGTGGCGGCAGGGCCTAGGTTGCCCTGCTTCTGCGTGGGGAATCTCGGATCTGGAGCGGCGGCTCCATTGGCAAGGG
>NC_057794.1:161534083-161540501 GCF_018294505.1 Triticum aestivum
GTTCGCGGTCGGTACGTGTGATCTGCCGCCTCCCCTCCTCCCCTGTTCGGCGTGCGGGGTAGCCTGGTCGGGCCGCGCTTCCTCTTGGTTGCTGGTTATGTACAGGAGGCGCTGCTGGTGGCGGGGATCTAGTTCGGGTGAAATCCCTGGCCAGCCATGACCGGCCGCGCCGACGGCGACGCCTGAGGGCGCCATTCCCCTCTTTGGAGGCGTCGGTATGGACTGATCTCCTCACTTCACCTTCCCCTATGTCTCCCGGGCAAAAGCCCTAACTTTGTTGGGCGGCGGCGGAGCTCACGGCACCGTTCCCTTCTTGAAGGCGCCACTTTGGAAACCTTGGGGTTGGGTCACGCTTGTGGGTGGTGGGCAACGACGGTGGTGCGGCCCTATCCTAGCATGGATTTACGTCTGTTGCTTGGAGATGGACTCGCATACGAAGGTGGAGGTCGGGGACTGGCGTTGTGGTGGCGTCAATGGCGGAGGACCTGCCAAGGCTCGCGTAGGTGGAGGTCGTCGTGATGGCGTCGATGGCGGAGGACCTGCCAAGGTTGTTACCTCAATCTGCTCTGAAGATGGGCCAGTGGAAGATGACGACGACGACACATGTGAGTGCTTCGCACCGGTTTGAGCCCCGGACCCGGCAGATGGCTCGGTCCGGGCCTTCGGCTTTAGATGTTAGGCTTAGGTGAGAGGTCTGCGTATGTGGCCTAGCTTGCACCCCTTCATCATTTGGATAGAAGTAGCGGCAGATGTTGCCAAGATGGCGGATTCAGGAATATTATCGTTCTGCTTTGTAAGGTCCTCGAGAATAATCAATAAAATGGCCGCATGTATCTTCGAGATGCAGAGGCCAGAGGTCATCCTCCTTTTCCAAAAAAAGTAGGATGAGTTTACTCTTTTGCAGGTAAAATGCAGGGATCAAGTTTACAAAGCATAAACATGTATTAAGAAAACTTTGAAGACTAAAAAGGCTGGATTTGATGATTGGTGGTTGGTTGGAAATTTAAATACTCGATTCCTCTAATAAGTTTTGAGCTTTTGAGGGAGCACACTTCCCGTTAAAATAAACAAGACTTGCTTTCCCCTAAACACTTGTTATGGGCTAATCGAGGAAGCACAGCATCAATATTTGGCGGTTTATTTTATTTTTCCTTAGCCGACACGTAATATATGAGCTACCTACATTCCTATTGAGGGCTACAAAAGCATTCCACTGTTTGTAGCGCACTCGTATTTCCTTCCCTTGGTAATCCAAGCAAGCAAACCGTGTGCTTTCGCGGTTCTCCACATCAAAGGACGAATATACTCCGTATTAAGCAACGAAGGATATCCTTTCTCGCTCTGCATGCATGCTCTCACTTTAGGTGCGGCGTGCGTGCCTGCATGCGCGCGTGTACTGCCCCCGCTGCTGTGTATGTGCGTGTTCTGCAGGCAACGCACCTACACATGATCATCATCAATCTATCTATACAGATGTAACTCATCAGCGCTGGTTGTCTTCGTCGCCAGTACAGTACTAATTATCAGCTCGCTACTTAATTGGTTGTTTGAAAGGTACTACTCGTGTAGTAGTAATAGCACAAGCTAAGAGAGATTGATTAACAGGCACCGTCTGTCTCCTCTTTTAAACCGCTCCTTTCCGAAAGCAAAAGCGGCAGGGAGAAGGAAATAAAGGATATATTTTTCTCGTTTGTGTAACGACAGAATGAAAGAGGAGAGGGAAAGGGGGGAGGAAAGCAACGGAAAGTTCGTTCATAGATAAAGGAGTGAAGCAAAAGGAAGGGGAAAACAAAACAAAGCGCAGATTCCCCTCCAAACAAGCCCTATGCTTTTTCTTCTCTTCTTCTCTCCCCCACACCCTCCCCCTCTCTCCCAAGAACATCATATACCCCATTGCTCAAAGAAAATTAAGCCACTGGCCCCTTGAAGATTGAGCTGAGATTTCCGCACACCGGGTGCAAGGGCCGGAGGGGCGAGAGCATTCCTTTCAGCGGGAAGCCGGCAACGCATCTCCCCCTCTCTATCTCCTCTTTCTCTCACCAGAGGCGAGTGATGAATCGAGGAGAATTCCAGAGCTCCCTAGTGCAACAGATGATCTGGAGTGGCACTGGGGATGGTGGTACCAGTAGTATCATGAGTAGCTTGAAGCCATGCCACGAGGAACAAGAGGCGTCTCCCAAGCTGCCCTCCTTGTCTTCTCCCTCCATGCTTTTCTCCCAGCAGTTTCCTCACAGCCCATCAGGCCTGGGTCATATCAACGGCGGCACCTCTCTTCTAAGCTTGCATGACGGCAGCACCGGCACCCAGGAGAGCCACATGCCAGAGTCATGGAGCCAGATGATACTGTAAACATCTCTCTCTCTCTCTCTCTCTCTCTCTCTCTCTCTCTCTCTCTCTCTCTCTCTCTCTCTCTCTCTCTACATGCTAGTAATTCAGATAAGAAGAAAATATGCTTGTAAAATTTATTACATACGTGACTATATGCAGCTCTAGGGGAGGGAGTAAAGTGATTAATCCACTTCGTCCTTTAGTAGATCAGAAGCAGCTCCTATATGCTAATTAATCATATGTTGCATGTTCATTTCACTAACTTGCAGTTGTTTTTATCTCCATGGACTGATGTATTTGTGTATATCTGTGTGTTCCTTGTGCAAACGGCATCATATACAGCAGTGGGGGATTGGTTGGAGATCAAGAGAGAGGGGGATACAACGCCACCACGGCTCTCCTGTCAAAGGGACTAGAGAATTGGGGGGCTCATCAGGCTGCTGTAAGTGCATGCATGGTTGGTACCAAGGAGGACGGCCCCATGCCTCAGTCCGTCGCCGGAGGCGCTGCTTCTTACAACTTCTATGGGAGCCATCTTGCTGGTGACGGACATGAGATCCAGGCCAAGTCCCAGCTGAGCCAGATGCTTCTGGCCTCCTCTCCTAGGTCATGCGTCACCACAAGCCTGGGCAGCAACATGCTCGACTTCTCAAACAGCGTGGCGCCGCCCCCTCCGGAGCTGAGGTGCCACCACCACTCCGACAACTCATCCGAGGTGAATAACGATATTAGATTAGATGTTACTACTAGTTAATTTGCTCATTTGCTCAGTAATATAGGTCACCGGGAAGGAATAGTAGGGTTTTTTGCTCTTTTGGTTTTCTATATGGCTGGCTTTATTTAGTTTAGCGTGCTTCGCGGCTTAGTTCATGTATACCTTGGTTTGTTCCTCTATGAGTATTTAGTTGGCTCTTGCAAGTGCGTTTCATCTCCTTCATGAAAAAGCTGATGTTGTTTTCTAAAGTGGAAAGCTCTATATGTATGATCATGTTATCAGTAATAATCCTCTAAGTTCAGGTTTTTATGGTTGTCGATGCAATCTCTAGACAACGCATGGTGCACTCAGTCATCCCCTAGATATTGTTCTTTTCTGAAAACATACTCCACATGCTCTGATATTCCTTTGGAAATCCTCTTTTGTCTACTAGTTAATTGATGTCTCCATAGCTTGATGTTTCAGGATCTCTTGGTAAGAGTGTAGGACATTGCAAAATCATTGGCAGAGCTAGCTACTGGATGTTTTGCTCATTTCCTCACCCTGAATTCTTTTATATTATGCTATAGTATAATTGTTCAGCTGTACTCACTGTGGAGGGCCGGGTAGAATCGTTGGGCGTTCACTTTACCAATGGAGAGGAGGGTTCTTGTTGGGACAAGATAAAAATGGGGTCATGATTATTCACGCTTTGGTTTGTTTGTCTTTCTCTAGTGCAACAGCACCGCCACAGGTTCAGCTCTCAAGAAGGCTAGGGTTCAGGCCTCGTCCTCAGCACAATCTACTCTAAAGGTTTCCTCCTCGTCAAATCCCTGCTTTCCATGCATAACTCTAGCCCATTACTCTCTCTCTCTCTCTCTCTCTCTCTCTCTCGCGCGCGCGCGCGCACATAAAGGGCACTTGACTATATAGAAGTTCGTGCGGCAAGACCACACGATAATGACTCTCACAATTGACATTTCATTCCACTACCATCCAGTTTACAAGCATTTGTTTATTCATTGTGACCATTTTCCAGGTGAGGAAGGAGAGGCTAGGGGACAGAATAACTGCACTTCACCAAATAGTTTCCCCATTTGGCAAGGTGATAACCGGGACGTGATTAGTTATTTGACGATTCTTGCGTTGCAGCAGTAGTGGGGAGCTAGATCTAAATGTGTACTACAAGCTAGCTCATGTGTGCTGTTACACGTGTCTATAGTTTTCTTTC
The DNA here is from genome assembly GCF_018294505.1 of Triticum aestivum. Lineage (NCBI taxonomy): Eukaryota > Viridiplantae > Streptophyta > Magnoliopsida > Poales > Poaceae > Triticum > Triticum aestivum. The sequence goes on from NC_057794.1 coordinate 161,538,337, forward strand.
TTTTGCCTGTTTCAGTTCACTTGAGGGGTTGTGTCCAACCAAAGCTTATCTCTGACACACGTGCTCCCTTTTACAGACTGACACGGCGTCTGTACTGCAAGAGACCATTGGCTATGTCAGATTCCTCCTGGGTCAAATTGAGGTCCAATCTCTCTCTCTCTCTCTCTCTCTCTCTCTCTCTCTCTCTCTCTCTCTCTCTCTCTCATGGTACCTTGATCAGAAGAGTATGGGTGAATAGAGGACATATGGGCTATGGCCCACATGTCAGTTATAGCATGAGCAGTATCTCTAAAAAGCGCAAGTAACATTTTCCAACGCCTGCTGTGGCTGGAGAGTTGAGCCCACCACTGCATGCATCCAACAGTGCACACGCAGGCGACGGTAGAAGCACACCGAGGGCGCGCAGGAAACAAAAAGAGAATGGGGCGGGGGGTGGGGGGGGCGACTAAGTAATTTTACCGGAGGCGGGATGTACCGGAGCCGCATCCGCCGTTGGTCGTTTTTGTCAAGATTCGTGCAGCTTTTATATTCTATTTCCGGATATAGAATACACATAGTAATACATGTACTGTCAGATGAAGTCAGCTTTTTACAGAAGAAAAAGAGTTGGGTAGAGAGAACTGTGCATGCATGCCTGCATTCTCTCAGGCCATACATATGACATGCATTTTATTTTCATCCTCATATTTTTAATGATTCATATCTTTTGAACCAAATGTCTAATATTGAAACTTTTTGTATATTTGAATTCGTGGTGACAAGACCTTGAAAACAAGATCAATTTAGCATATATTTGAAATATATTTTGTTTTATATATTTCAATTATCTTTGAAATCATTTTCATAAAACATTAGATTTTAAAGCTATATTTCGCTCGTTTCAAGGAACTTATTTCAGAAACAATATTACAGTCACTCAATTGAAAAACTAGATTTCACTTGTTTCAACAATAAACTTTACTTGTTTAAAAAAAATATTTCCAAATTGTTTCACTCATTTCAAAGAATATAATTTCACTAGTTCCAAAATAAGTATTTAACAAATTTGAAAAATCACGTTTCACTGATTTGGAAAACTGATTTCACTCATTGCAAAATTTATCTTAAAAACTAATTTCACTTTGTTTACCAAAAAAGTATTGAAATGCATTTCACTCAGCAGAGATATCTATTTCAAACATTAAAAAAGTCGTTAGATTTCACTTGTTTCAACAATAAACTTTACTTGTTTCAAAAAAACTAATATTTCCAAATTGTTTCACTCATTTCAAATAATATAATTTCACTAGTTCCAAAATATGTATTACAAAATTTTGAAAAATCATAATTGACTGATTTGGAAAACTGATTTCACTCATTACAAAATATATCTCAAAAACTAATTTCACTTCATATTTACGAAAAAAGTATTGAAATGCATTTCACTCGGCAGAGATATCTGTTTCAAACTTTGAAATAGTCTTTTGACACCAAAAAGATATATTTCACTTTTTTCAAATAACTTATTTCACTCATTTCAAAAAATACATTACAGTCGCTCAATTGAAATACAATATTTCACTTGTTTCAAAAAACTAATTACACTCATTACAAAAGATAGATTTCACTAGTTTCAGAAAAACACATTACAGTCACCCCATTGAAGACACAGTTTCAGAAGCTGAAATATGAAACTCACAAAGAAAACTATATTATGAAAAGTGGTTTCAATCATTTCAGTAACTGATTTCATTTTTCAAAAAATGTAATTTGAAATGAGTGAAATTAGTATTTTGATATGATTGAAATAGTAAAAATTAAACTAGTTTAAATATATTCAAGATTGGTCTTATTCTAAAGATCTTATGTTCAGCAATTTGAATATATGAAATTTTTGTATAATAGAACATTACTGTAAAAAATATTGGCCATCTAAAAATGTAAACAAAAATAAATATGAGAGAGAGAGAGGAGAGATGCTGCATGCATGCGTACAGCCCACTGCAACTGTCTTTCCTGCCATGGGGCCTATTGATGTGACATTGATTTGACCATATACAAATGATTACCTGCCACAATACATAGGTATACATATGAATAGGTCCCACTTAAACTCAATCACAAAGCAGCTGAACGGTGGATGTTATGCCGGTACATCCCCGCTCCGATAAAAAGGAGTTTGCGTG